>NW_018219639.1:103720-175109 GCF_001263595.1 Phalaenopsis equestris | reverse complement strand
GAACACGAACACAAATATTTAAATCGAGCCGAACACGAACACACTGTTCACGAGCCGATTTCGAACACGAGCTATTTCGAACGAGCTGAACACGAGCCAAGCCTGAGCTCGCTCAAGCTCAGCTCGTTTACAGTCCTATATTAAACCCATCTTTATACAAATAAATCATAAATTTTAAAAGATTTTAACAAACATGGGCTGTTCGGTCATTTTTATATGACCACAACATTTTTCACACAACTACACCAAACAGACAGTCAGCTTTCCCACATCTGTTTTTCTACAGCTGCTTCCTGGGATCCACCGGCGTCTTCGTGGGGCAGCACACCTGCAGCTGAAAAGCTGAGAATCTGCAGTTGCGTCAAACAGACCCTTTATCAAACAAATATTAGAAGCCTCTAATATATTTCAGCAACTCCAATCTTGAGGCAAACACTTCTCTGAATGAAGGAAGCAAACTTTGTGAGCTCGCTCAAGCTCGGCTCGTTTACAGTCCTATATTAAACCCATATTTATACAAATAAATTATAAATTTTAAAAGATTTTAACAAACAGGGGCAGTTCGATCATTTTTACATGAAACAGCTGGCTCACAATATTTTTCACGCAGCTACACCAAACAGACAGTCAGCTTCCCCACATCTGTTTTCCTACAGCTGCTTCCTGAGACAGCGCCGCTGACAGCGCAGCTGCTTCCTGGGACAGCGCAGCTGCAGCTGAAAAGCTCAGAATCTGCAACTGCGCCAAACAGACCCTTAACCAGATATTAGAAACCTATAATATATTTCAGCAACTCCAATCTCGAGGCAAAACACTTCTCTGAATGAAGGAAGCAACTTTGCCCCCCAATTGCTTAAACCTAGAATACACGAAGCTTACACGGCTCGCCAAACTCTATTTCTACTCCAAGCCAACGGTGGGAAAGCTTGCAAACGCTGGTGAAAGGCCAAAACTCTTTAGCAATATCGAATTCCTTGCTAGGTAGATTTCTTTGTTTGACTGTTTCCGTTCGCATTCAATGGTTTGATTATATCCCTTTTTCCATAATTTTCATATTTGAGAAGAAAAGTTTTTATTTGAGCGTCATAAAAATGGGGACGAGAGGACTGGTGGGGGAAAAATGGTCGCAGAGGATTCTCTGGCTTTGCGCAATTGGCAGTGCAGTAGGTGGTGAATTGGCTTTCTCCGCATTTGTTCTGCACTTTGTGTTTGACTTTTTTTTAACGATATATTAAACTTTTGAATTTTGAAGCATAGGCTTGTATATGGTTGCTGTGGAGAGGCAGGCTCAGAACAGGGAAAGGATGATGGCTGAAGGATTGACAAGTTTGGATGGCGCACATAGCCAGTCCCGTGGAGAGGATGTTTGAAGAATACAGGTGAATACATGTGATAGAATTTTGAATTTTTAAATCAAAGCTTTACTTGTTTCCGGTAGAAACATATATCAACTATGTAAAGATTGTTATATCTCTAAATAGCTTTTGATGAATGTCAGTTATCCTTTTACCATTTTAAGAGATATTATTCCTTAGATTTTAGCTGCAGTTACTTTTTCAGAGTAATTAATGTTGAATGAAAAGAATAATAATTCTTTGTTGGTGAAACATATTTGATTGTCAGTATTCATGATTTGCAAACCAAGAATTTGAGGTCGTACTTTATTTTATTTTCCCTTTGATGGCCTATCATAATCCCCCACATATTGTTTTTAAGGGATTTTGTTTAGAAAATAGTAGTAATTAGAGCACCAAAGCATTTGTAAGTTAAATAAAGTTGGCTGATAACCTCTCGTATATTTTTGATGTTTTTTATGTATATCAAGAATTCATTAGAATCATGTTTTATTCTGCCTATTTGTTAAGAAAATTGTTTCTAAGTAATAAAGTGAAACTTTCTTGATGGGAGATGCTTGGTGGGACCTTTTATAATAATCTAAGTTATGTCATCTTTAAAAATTGACATTTCATGCTCTTAGCATGAGTATCTTTGAGATGGAATTTTTAGCTGTTCTACATGGGATCTTCAAACAAGGATAGACACTCTTTTATCTTAAAAAAAGCTTTTCTTTCATTTAAAAAAAATGTGATGTAGTATTTTTACAACATACAAGGGCTCTTAAGTTAAACGGCGCACTAAGAACAATTTAAATTAATTTTTTTTTTATTTCCCATCACATTGGTGTGCAATAAAAAAAAGAAGGATAAATACAAGAACTTTAATTAATTAATTTTGTTAACAACATATTGTGGATAAGATTTTTAATTATCATTAGATGGTTTATTCACATACAATAGAGAATAAAGGTGCATACTAAGCTGGATGGATAGAATGATTACTAAAGGGTGTTGAGAGGCAAATGGAGAAAGTCAAAAGTTTAAAACTATTATGACATGAAGATGTGCAAAAATTTTTTTCACAAACTATAGTTAACAAACACGAACCACTTCAAAATAATGAAATAAAAAGAATGTTCATAAATTGGTGCCCAAATAATTTGGTATGCAAATTCTATTGATCATAAATGCTTCCTTTGTTTCTCAGCGAGTATCAATCCATTGAATTGTATAGAAGTCTATTAATGAATCGAATGACATGGTTATTAGAGTAATGACGTGTGCTTGATTGAAGGATCTAATACTAATTTAAAGGAATTATGCATGATCTACTGATTATAAAAATAGATCTACAATTGTTATTAGAAATCCATATAAAGGAAATATACAATGATTGTATTTTTATTTTTTTTTGTAAGTAAATGTTATAATTAAACCGTTCCAAAATGTTTTTTTTCTATAATAGATTGATTTGCACTATATATATGATACCATTTGACTGATTATTTTTCACACTATTGAAGGCATACATAAGAAAACAACCCTTCCAATTGTTTTCGGAAAGGCCAAGCTTCATATATCCTACCATATTACATTAAAGAAAAGCATATTTATGATGTTCTAGTGTTGAAAGAATTTGATGCGATTTCATCATATTTAGAAAATTTTATTTTTTTGGACATAAAGAGATAAAGAAGCCATTGGAATTTCCGGAAACACTAGGCCCATTAAAGGAACAAAATAGAGGGAAGTTAGGGTCTCTTGGTTTTTCACTTTTTAAAACTATCCCCAAAGATTCCATTTGCATAAGTCTAGAAAATCATGACAACAAATATTAGTGGATAACTCCAAAATTTGTAGCTTTTATACTAGTTGAATGCAACAAATTACCTCAGTGGCCACAAATTACGAATACCTTCAAAGAAGAGGGAAAATTAAACACTTGATAGGTATTTCTTCTAGTCTTGAAGATCAAAAGTACACCTTTTGGAATGAAGAAGACTCCCTAATCTTGTCATGGCTTTGGAATTTCATGATGCTAAAAATATTCGGTTCTTAGGTGTTTCTAATAATATTTGCAGAAATTTAGGATGCTTTGAGGGAGAACGATTTAAAGGTGGAGATGTTGCCCTCATTTCTAGAGTCATGACATTTTGTCAACATTCAAGCTAGAAAACCATTCAATCATTAACTATTATAATGTGATGAAAGGGTTTTTAGGGATGTGACTAGGATGCCACAAGTTTCAAACAATATATGAACAGAAAAAGATTTTTATGATTCCTTCTATATTGAATCTGTTGGATGATTAAAGCAATAACACGTTAACACCTCCAAGTGGCTGCCAGTTTAATCACAATAAATATCTTACAGTTTGTCTTTCACTTTTGATTAGGACTTGATCATAATTTTCTTAACTGAATTCCATTATGTAGTTGATGGCATTCTGCAGTGTTCAAACAACCTTAATTAGATCTCTTCCTCTCTTTATAAACTAACAATCTAATTTTTTAACACGTGAAAGCTTGAGAAATGCATTTGTTGATTTACACATCCAATGTGTTTTGAGATCTCAGTTCTTCTTCTTCTTCATGGAATTTGATCAATTTCATTTTCAAGTCCTTGAAAAAGAAGTCTCACTATTCCTTAATAAAGCCTTCTCCATATAAAGGGCTCTGGAAGGAAGAAGTGCTATCATGTAAGAAGTATCGACCATGGGGATCACATATGGAAAAATTCAATGTGAAAAATTTAATTACTATTGAATTTATTAAAACGATGGGCAGAAAATCTCTTACAAAGACAACTTATGGCGTTAGTGTTGCAAATAGAAGGAGCATACTAAATAAAGCTATTGAAAACTTGATGAAAACCTCAGGTCATGGATCTTGGCGTTGGACATGACTAAAATATGCCAAAGTGAAATTCTCATTACACTAATAGTGAGGATCATATTCAAGAAGGTGGTCACTTTGAGGTTTTATGACTCAACCTAGATGAGAATAATATGCTAAAAATTTCTTAACTCACATAAGAATCCTTCTGGATCAAGCTCTTTAGTTCAAAATGGTAAAAACTTTAATTCTTATGCTTTTAATGCTTCTAACACCTTCCTCATAGATTGATGTGCAACATGTCTATTGATACTTTTCAAGTTCCTTTTAACACTTATTAGCCTTGTTCTAGCTCTAAGATAATCAAAATTATAATTGGTTATCATGGTTGCAAGATAAAAAGTAATAATAAGTTTTGCTTTTTTACTTTTCTATAATGTCTTACATATACGTAATCGTACGACCAATTGTTCATTCATAAAATAACTAAGGATCAAAACTTTTGTCTGAGTTTTGTTCATAATTAATTTTTATAGGACTAACAGGTAAGATGATTAGACAAGCTAGATGTACTATACCTACTTGAAGATAAGAGTGGTCACAATGTTATTTTTTTGTTTTTCTTTTATTTCTATCAAATCAATCAAAGATGATATTTGGAATGAATATTTTCATTTTGAGCTTCAATCAATCAAAACTATTAAAGGTATGTATCATTTAATAGTTTAAGAATATTAATGTTGAACATTATAATTTTGAGATCCGTGAGTTTGAGAAACACCAATTTATTTATCTCCCTTTATTTTAATTCACTTTGATGTTTTTGGGTCTCATAATTTTTTTTCTATGTAGCACCGACGCTTCTAAATTTTTGTTAGGCCTAAACACGTCCTGGACACACCCCAACCCACTCCTTACAAGCTAAAAAGTTAGGCCTAAACACGTCCTGGACACACCCCAACCCTGCATCGGACGCGAGTTTAAACGATTTTGAGAAAATGAGACACGAGAATTAAAAAAATTATAAATATATGTTTAGCCTTAATTATATCTCATAGTTGAAACCACACATTCTCTCGTCATATTGAAGCTCTCTCTAAAATTCGTCAAAATCGAGCATCAAAGGTGCATCTAATATGCATCGAAGCTGAGTATTAGTAATTCTCTCTTTATAATTATATAATTTTTTAACTTTTAGTAGATAAGTTGGATTGTAAGTTGAATGAATTCTTTTGAAACATATTATATCTAATTTTAAAAATTAATTTTAATAAGCATGAGGTTTTATTAAATAAATTAAATTTATGAAGTTAAATTTTTTAAATGCATAATTTGTGTTGTGATATTTTTAATAAAAAATAATATTAAAATATATATTTAATATTAATAATTAATTAGATATAAAAATGTATACATGACATGTTGTGTCCTATTTTTTTCAATTAAGTCGTGTCCTTGTATGGTGTCGTGCGTGTCCATATCTGTACTACATATTTTCTAATCTTTTTAGAATAAAATATTTGTGACATGGATATACCTTGACAAACAAAAGTTTGATGTGAGTCACATTTTTTAAATCTTTTTAACTAGGTTAAAAGCTCAGTTGTAGTTAGCATTAAAAGTTATTAGAATTGATAATGTTAGGGATTATATCAGATAAAATTTGTCATCATGTTTAGAAAATAAGGTGTCTTTCATCAATGCTCGTGCCTTGACACATCATAACAAAATAGAGCTTTCAAGAGGAGAAATATATAATACATTGAGCCCTACCATTTAAAAATTATTTTTTAGATGGAAATTTGCGACAAACTTCTCAAACTCTTACATATTTAATTAGTAAAAGAATATATTCATTAATTTTAAAGTCTTGTGAATATCTTTATAAATTTTTTCCAAAAAATAATTTTTCGCAAAATTGCCTCCAAGAAATATTTGATTTCCATATATCTACATCCACAAATACTAAAAAAAAAAAACTTGATCCAAATGCTCTTATTTGTGTCTTTTAAGATATTTAAATACATAAAATGATATAAATCCTTTCCTTTAAGAAATTTTGTGCAAAAATGTTAAATTTCATGAAAATCAACCTTTTATTCTTAAACCTTTCTTCATAGGGAGAGCATGCTATGGGAAGATAAGTATATAGAGTTTGACACATTCTTATTAGAGATTTTAACAATAAATATTCATAAATCACAACATCATAAACCTAACCTTTTGGCATCGCTCATAAAGTCCACAACTAATCCAATCTCCAGTCGTGAGTCTTAACGAGTAAATTCTCCTAACATTCTAGAATTTCTAGCAATGTAGCCATTACATGTTTAAACATAGTGAACACAACCCATCCCCACTCCTTACAAGCTAAAAGATTTGAACTTATACAAGTTATTTCTTTTAATTTTCCATTATTCTCTTCTCTATCGATTTACTTAATGTAATCAAGAAAGTTGTTAGAAAATTTACTAAATATTCATTGTACCCCATTATCAATACATGTCATTTGTAAATTTTTCTTCAGTTCATAGAGCTTTGCTCATAAAAGACAACTAATTCATATTCCATAGACATTTTTTGAGGCATTAGAAATTAAACATTGGCGGGAAGCCATTAGAGAGGGGATGAATACTCAAAAATGAATCATATGTGGGAAATAGTTGAGTTACACATTGGAAAAATAGTACAATATATATTGGTGTTTTCATTGTAGTATAAAGTTGATGGAAGTTTAGAGAGATTTAAGACATGATTACTTCAAAGGGATAAGGATGCATTTAGGGTGTGTTTGGGGCAATTTGTGCTTATCCTGAAACGAGGCCCGCGGGCGGCCCGCGGGGTTCGTCGCGTGACCTGTGTTTAAGTGTAAAAACCCAACCGCATTTTCAAATACGCTGCCGAAACCTGTTTTCCAAACGGTGAGGTGGCGTTTTTGCACTTATAAGCTGCCCCAAACGGGCCCTTAATCTATGGGGCAAATTATTAAGAAACCATTGTCCCTGTTAGAAAAATGAATACCATTTGGATTTTGCTCTCTTTGATTGCAAAATTTTTGAATTTTTGAATTGAAGATGACAATTTATGGTTTGAAACAATCGTCATAAGCTTGGTGAAATAGATTCAGACAAGCTATGCTCCAGATGATATATCAACAAAGTCAATGGTTTACACCATTCGTAAAACATTGGGCTAAATTGTGAGTAACGATTCTTATTATTTTTATTGAGGTGATGATAGTGAAGAAAGGGAATTGCTAAGAAAAGAATCTATTGAGAATTAAATGTTAAAAAAGGAATTCAACAATTTGAAATAGTTTTTTGGTATAACAGTTACTCAATTTTAAAAATGAATTTTTATTTTACAACAAAAATATGCTTGGATTTTTTGAAAGAAACAAACTTGATAGTTTTCAAATTGTGTGAAATTTGAATTGAATTAGGATTTGAATTGGATGATGAAGTCAACGAGATAATTAAGGGAAGGGACAATATCCTAGACATGTTGGGAAGGCTTTATAACAATACACTGTACTTAGCCTTGTATTTATTTTTTGCACAAATTAAACTTATGTCCAAGTTGCTGGCAATGTACTCAAGTTTATAAGTATTGAAGTCACCCGCCTCTAAAGAAACTCATTAAAAATCACATTAAAATCTTGAAACTTGAAGGCTATATAACAAATTATATAGAATCACTAGTGGATGGAAGGTTAACTTCAAGGTATTGTACATTGCTAGGAGGAAATGTTATAACCTGGATGTGTAAGAGGAGACATATTGTCTCAAGATTGAGTTTGGAATCCGTGTTCAGAGCAAGAATAGAATAAATTTATGAAGTATCGTTGAATATTAAATGAGAAGAATCTATAAGATTATATTGTGAACAAGTATGTCATTAATATTGCTTATACTTTTGTGCAACGTAATAAAAAAAAAATAAACATGTGGAAGTGGATAAACATTTCATAAAAGAAAAACTTGGTAGTGAGCCATGCTGCAACCCTTTTATTCCAACTTGCTGCTTGATTAAAGGATCTGATCTAAAAAGTTTAAAATGATACTAAACAGTTTTCTTTTTAAAGAAAGGACCTGCACTTGTTATGAGGACTCTATAAAGTGAGAACATATAGTGATTGTCTTTTATTTGTAATTAAAATCTGTAATAAACCTTTTTAGAATAGATTGATGGATACTTTATATGAGTACACATTTTATTAATTCAATAATAATAATAATAATGAAAGAGATTTACTTCTCTTCAAAATCATTTGTTAATGTAATACGAGGACAAAGCATGCTTTACCTGTTAGGACATACAATTCAAATTAATGTGGAAAGCTTACCTTTGCATTATTTGTTTATTTTCTAGGGTTTCCTTGGAAAAAATTTCCCTATAATTTTTCCCCCATTATTGCTATTCTTTTTTCATAGTATGTAGAGGTTATGGTAGATTTTAAGAGTGTGATATTTTATCTTTTGGATAAATTTCATGTAAAATTAGCAAGGAAAACCTTATTACTGAAATATAATTGCCCTAAAGCTTGATTTTTGCTAGTATGCACCAATTCAATATATATGACTGAGATGCGATAATTAATATCAAGGACTTTGAACATACGAAAAACTTCTAAGCTAACCAATATATCTTTAGTTTAGAGGTGCTTATTTTAAGGCACATTTTCTGTATCTTCTCACAACAAGAGCTCTACCATTGTATGCATGTGACACATTGATGCTTTATGTTTACTAATTTTTTTTTTCATGACGCTCCACGTATTTTCAACTTATTTTGTTAACCTTTTTGGGGTCTTCTAATGTAAAAACACTATATATTTGAGGCATATTACAAGTTCTTTTATTCAACTTGTTTTTTTCAATATTACGCAATATTATTTGGCATCAAAATTGAAGTTTATTTAGGTTGACTAAATATCCAAATATTACTAAATTTCCTCAATTGATAATAAAAAAATTTACAATTACTTTTGATGAGCTTCAACTATTTATGTGGTGTCTGTAGTTAGGTTTAATCATTAAGATAAGGTAGCAATTCAGTTGACTTGATCAATCCATCTAAGGATCATCCTTAATAATTGTCCCTTAGTTCAATGTGGCACTATGCCCAACATCTCAATATTGACTAAATTGATTCTCCCCAGGTCTCATTGGACTCCTTTATCACATGGTTTCTATGTAGGTTCCCCGCAAAAGCCACGTGGGAACTCTTATAAGACAACTGGACACCAACCTGAACATGCCATGCCAGTTAGGTTGGACCTCTTTTCCCCTATTAACAATTAGTTTTGTTACTTAAGCTATGGGCAATCATACCATTAATCTCAACTAAGCAAACTAACAGATATCTTATATTAAACATTTCCTTAATTACAAAAAAAAAATAATAAAATCATTAAAGTATTACAATGGAAAGTTCGGAAATTATAATGATTTAAAACTATAAAATATAGAAAAAAAAAACTTTGAAATTCTAAAAGAGTTAAATAATCTCAACTAACTCTTTGACGAGCTTTTATTATAAACTTTCAATTTCTCTCATGATTTCAAGTATTTAAAATACTTCCTCCTATAAATTGATTGACCAAATTTGCCTCCTAAATTAGTTTATTGAAATTATTTTATAAAGTGGTTAGTATGCTAGTAACCTTGTAATTAAAATACTCGAACATGTGTGCCCCTAGACTAGTAAGCTTGTTAAGCATTGATGTGCATGTTGATTCATTTATGGAACCATTGAAGACCTATAAATATTTGCCAAAGTGTTGGGAGATTCTATTGCTTAGATTAGCATGCGAGGGTACTATAGCTCAATAAATTCAATCTAGATGATGCTATTCAATCAAGACTAGTTCCCATCTTATAGAACTATTTAAATCACACATAATAAGTATCAAAAGTTCTATTTGTTACCATGCATAGGGGTGATATGAATTAAGCCCATAAAAATGTTATACTATATGACATGAAATCCACCTCTTGTTCTTAGGATGAGAACTCATGATTCTTGATAAGAATCCCAAGGATCATTTGCTTTTATGAGCTCATAATAAAAACATGACGTTTAACTTGGTGCGAATTCATAGCCGTCCCTTGACCCTTTGTTGGAATTAAAAAGAAAGCTTCCTAGGTTAAATCTATATTGTAAGAATTATGGAGTGTGGTTCGTCTAATAAATCGTAGATGATATACCACCTGGATTTTTGAAAGGTTTACCACCTTCCTAATATACTTTTTTCTATAAAGTGGTACATGAGTGAGTAACAATTAGTGACTATCATTTCAAGTCAAGGTAACTCTTATCAAGAGTGTTCTCTTGATCAAGGGAGAAGATTAACTTTGAGGGGGGATTGCACTCATTGTAAGTTTTAGACCCTATAATAAGCAATGCTTTTGATATAAAAAAACAAAGTACAGTTTTATAAATATCAATATAGCTCTTAGAAAAACATTTTAAGCTTACTTGGTGAAACACATGGAGCTTTTTTTAGAGCTCACAATAGTCAACATTCTCGTCTTGTTTGTGATTGCAACTTTGATTTCAGGCTTTTACAATGTTTTTTAATAATTTGATCACATTAAAAAATTGTCTATTCACATGTAGTGTGGAGAGAGACTGTTGTGAGACAGTATTGTGTTGTCATTTTCCTAGTGCCACATAGATGATGGTGTTTTTAAACAACATTCTAGTATGATTTTTGAAGTGCTCATCTTGTAATTTGTTGAAGCTAATTTATCATTAGTTGCCTTTACTGGAACAATCAATTGTTTATAAAATTTATGACTTTTTTTTTTGGCAGACTCATGAAATATTCTTTAGATGCTAAACATATTAATTAGCCTTTATCACTTATGAATCACCTCATTTAATTTTATTTACCAACTGCCAATTAACTTCTCACAAATTGCCTCATGTAATTGGCCAAAAATTTTTTGATGCAATAAAAGACTAAGATGTGAAAAAATTTTAAAAATATTTATTTTTAATTGAGTAAAAAAGATTAAGATATTATTATTTTTTTTAGGTGAGGGATTTGATAAATATAGTTGGTGATTGTCCTCTCTGTACTTTTGAATGAGTGAATTCCCACATCTTTCATATAATTTTTTTTATTTATTGAAATTGAATGTTTGATTCTTCTTTCAATTAACTTTTAATTACTTTTGGTGTGGGTACCATGCTATTTCAGTGCTCAAATGAGAAAGATTAAAGGTTGATGCCACATTGATGAAAATCATATAATTGTACCTAAGCTAATAAAGTTACTTAAAATTTGAATTTTGCTAGTTTTAGGGCTTCATAAATGTCGTAACATAATCTGATATGATTGTGGTGAGAATTAGGCAAGAGTTTTTATAGGACAAAACCAATAAATGACGCTATAATTTAACATGGTGAGAGTGATAGGTCGGTAGCAGTTGATTAAGATGCCACTTGTAACTGTCAGGTTACCACTTCACCTCATATGGTGAAACATAATCAATGGTTTACTAGGTCCAAAGCTGAGGTTTTATTGCTACTTGGAGCATGACACTTTGAATAGAATGATATATGAATTGATCGGGAAAATTATTAGAAGAAAAACATATTTTATATGCTTGCAAAAATAAAATAAAATAAAATAAAATTGCATTGATAAATCTAAGGAGATTGGGGAAGGTTTTAAGTGATTTGGTTTTGTAAAAGTTAATAATAGCTAATTGAATTAATTCAAATTTGCATTTTGCTAGCATTAGGGCCTCATAAGCAATGTTTTATAACCTAATATGATTATGGTGAGAAATAGACAATGGTTTACTAGAACATTACCGATAAATGACACACTATAATTTAATATGTTTGCGGTGAAAGTGTGGTGAGGGTTGATTAAGATGTCACCTGCTAGTTAGGCTACCACTTAATTTTATAATCTTGAAAAATAAGCGAAGGTTTATTAGGTACAAAACTTAGACTATTTTGCTACATGGAGTATGGAACTTTGAATAAAAAGACATGAATTGGTTGAAAAATTAATTAGAAGAACAATATATCTTGTTTGTTTACAAGAATTTAAATGGAAAGTAGAAAATCTAAGGAAATTTGGGAGGTTTATAAATTATTGTATGTTGGAAAAGTTGGCAATAGAATGGGACTAGGATAGTAGTAGATCCAGAGTTGTTGAATGTGGTTAGCGATGCGATCATTAGTAATAACATAATTAGTAACGAGGATATTATAAATGTGAGGCGTTGTTATGTTTCCCACATTTGATTATATCATAACTTAAAAAATTAATATGGAAAGAGGCGTATGAACTAATACAAAATATGCTTGATATAGAATATTTGTTGGGGGTCCCTTGATTGACAATATTGGTTCTAGTAGAATAGGCTATGTGAGGATTCAAAAGTGGGCATGGAATAGGAGATAAAAATATATTGAGAGAATCTATACTTAATTTTATGGTATCTTATCATATTACAATAACAAATACAAACTTTAAGAAATCTTAAATATTGATCCCATGAGTGTAGGCATTTTATGTGATTAAATGACGACAATTTTTTTTTATGATGCCATTTAGTAGTTTGTTGACTGTTTTTTAGTTAGCTGCCATAGTTTTGTTTGGCTATAATTTTGTTGTTGCTTTTCATCAAATTTAATGCGATAAGTGACCTTTTATAACTAAATCTGCTTGACAGAATAACTTTCAAAAATTTATTTTTCCCACAGTAATTCTATACCTATTTTTACAAACCCCAAACGTACAGTTAGTAATTGAGAGAGTCTTGGAAGACTTTGGAAAGCATTCTTTGTATACTAGAGATTTGGTTGTCCTCACATGCGTATGAAATAAATTGGAGTGGTGTTAATTGGTTGTAGCAGACTATGTTATGTGTTTGATTACCAAACCATCAAGGAGAGGGTTTCTCCATCAAAAGGTGGGAGCGTAGTGGAATCCCATGCAAGGTATGCTTATATGTGGATGTAGGCCAATTATGTGATAAACTATGTAAATGTTTGTGTCCATTTACTCTATAGCTTAGCTTTGCATTTACCTACTTGCTTCGGTGAATGTTTTTGTTATGATTCATGCCCTAATGCTTTCTTGAGTTGTTGATCAATCTTCACAATTTCAATATATTTCCCTCCTTACCACGCCTCGGGTATACCTAAATCGTGTTCTTTCCCTCTTTCGTTTGAGTGGGAGGAGGATATCAAGAAACCTGGTAGGAATAATGGGAAGTCTGTCATCGTTTTTACAGAAGTTGAAGGCATTCAACTTGCTTCCTTCTGTCGAATGAATTTGGTTGGAAAATTTATGTTTGGTCATCCCAAAATGAAGTTGATTCGTAAGGAATTTGAGCTCATGCACATGATTAGGAGTGAAAAATTGGACTGTTAGATGGAAAACACATTCTCATACAAATTAATAATGAAGAGGAATACACACGTTTATTTGCTAGAAGGATAATTTGGATTGATAACAGAGCAATGAAGATTCTTAAATGGTCTGTATATTTTGACCCGCAGACGGAACCTCCGATCATTCTGGTTTGGAGTCTCCTCTTTGGTATGAAATTTCATTATTTTACTCAAAAAGTTTTGTATGTTATTGCCTCAGCTTATGGTAAGCCACTCAAAACGGACATTCCTACTTTTAATATTTCCCGTCCATCAGAAGCCAGAGTACTTGTTGAAAGAGACATCATTTTATCTGCTTCTGAGGAAATTTGGTTGGGCACACAACATCATGGGTATTGGCAAAAGGTAGTGATTGAGCATTTTCCTTCGTATTGTTCAAACTGTCGTATGTTCGGCCACTCCAGTTTTCAATGCCACCATCTACATCCACATCTCAGACCAAAAAAGCACAGTGCTCCGCCTGAGACAGTGATTTCATCTCTCCTGATCAATTCCAAGTTATTGACAATATTGATCATCAAAAGAATGCTCCCGAAGACATCACTATTCTCGCAGGCAATTTTACAACCATTCAGCCGCTTCTGGAACCTCCTATCATGGGTGAGAAGGAGATTCTTCAGACCCCACTTTCCCTAGAACCTATCACCGTTATTACAGGTTGCAATACTTCTACTGTTTCACTACCGCCTCATCAGGTCGAGCAAGCTGTAACTGTCACTCAGGATAAACCAACTTTGAAATAATCTATTGATCAAATGAGTCAGCTTGAGCTCAGGAATCTGATGGATGATACTTTGGTTACTTCGGGCAATGACACTCACCTTACTAATTTGTTAGCAGACTCAATTCCAAGAACTAGAGGCAGAGGGAGGAAAGTGGGACGTCCCTAGCACTTTTACGCCCTTTGGTGGCTTTTTGGTTTTTTATCTTTATGTATCTTTGTTTTATTTGGGTTTTGTGTGTTTTATTTTGTGTGAGGTGAGATTTTAAGCTCTCTCATACAATATTTCTGTATGTTTTTCATTTTTAATAAATTAGCCCTTGGTATATATATATATATATATCAAAGTAATGGTCGGAAGCTATTAGACGAGCCCCGACCATCCCTAAGTGTGCTAAATATTCGGGTACCACACCCTACAACGAGGGCATTCAAACCCATGACCTGAGGGGACTTACGACCTTCAGATAGGCTGCTCTGCCAACTTATCACAGAACGCGCACACTTTTAATATATATATATTGAGAAAGCCCAATGACTAATATATTAAATAGAAAGTAAGATACAGATAGATTGTGTGGGAGGGCCCAAACATGGTACTCTACCCACACGATAACAACCAAATCAAATGGGTCCAAAAAGAGAACCATATCAAATGGTTCCAAAACAACCATATCAAATGGTTCCAAAAAGAGAAAATACAGAGAAATACATGAGAGACCTAAAGAAAAAACAAAAAAATGTCAAAATACTGAGTATCAGGTAGCTAGAGAATGACTTAATTTTGCCTTGTATCTGCCTCTAGTTCCAAGGAAGAAGCCAACTAATAAATTGGTAAGATGAGTGTCATTGTCAGTAGTAACCAATTATCATTCAATAAATTCCCGAGCTCGAGTCAGCCTCCATTCTTCTTCTTCCTCCTGAATCAGACCTGTCATTCCTCTTCCGAAGATTGGCTAACCTGATCAGTGGATTGATCTAAAGTGTGTCAGACATGTTTAGGTTGTTGAACATTAGAAGCAAAAGCTTGTTGTACTAACTGATCTTTTATAGAATCGAAGAAGTACTCTCGTGAGTCTTGATATGTAAGTGGGTCTTCTTTAATAACAGTGAGTGGTATAATCACATTTGAATCTGTACCTGTAGAATGATGTTCTTCATCTGGAACTGCGGTGTTGGAAATAGGATCGGGTTGCACCTTCTCTGCAGGGATGCTAGGTGGCTGATCTTTAGTGATATTCGGCCTTAGATGAGGATGCTAGCGATAGCAAATTGTAGAACTGTGACCAAACATACTATAATGAGAGCAATAAAGAGGGTGTGAGGGTGTGGTTCTATTTCAATCGTTCTATTTCAATCTTTTGTCAATACTCGTTGTGAGTGGTGTCAATCCATACCTCATCCAGAGCTGGTTTAGTAATATTTCTCTCAATTAACACACAAGCTACAGAGGGACTGGTGACAGCAAGCGTAGGACTATCAATCTTGAGAAACTTACCGTAAGCAGTTGCTAAAAAGTAGAGTATTTCCAAGTTGAGCAGATGTAATTTTAACTCAATAAACTTTATCCAAGAAGGAATGATAGGGGGACTCCGCTTTTGGATCAAAATCAACAGTTCACTTCGGAATTTTCATAAAACGGTTGTCGATCTTGATAACTTTTCGAGAAAAAAATGCGAGTATAATCGACATCGCGAGACAACTGAAGAAATATATGTCGATCGTTAAGTAATTCATTATTTCAACTATCCAATAGCTTCATAGCATCAAACTTTTTCTGAATGATCTCTTGTTTTGGGTGACCATAAATGAATTTTCCTACTACAACAAAACGCCAAAAGGACACGAGAGTGCTGGTTTCAATCTCAGTGAGAATAAGAGTAGGCTTCCCATTTTTTTTGCCAAGCTTTTTAATGAATGTGTGATCACCACCACCTTCAATAGTGTCGTGGAAAGATTGAAGAACATTGCAGGACTTGCCAGTATGAAAACCAAATTCTGAACCTGAAAGAGGAGCACGAGTAGGAATATGAAAGTCGTCGGCAAGTGCATTGACATAAGAACACATTGTTGAGGCTATCTCCAGAACGGCTAGGCGAGCCGCTAGAAAAAGGCTAGTAGACTTCGGGAGGAACCTTCTGTCGGGCAAGGCGACAGCGGGGTCGTCGAATGTGGGAGAAGACGCGAGCCGCAACAACTAAGGAGGAAGCGTCGTCGACTGGGTGACGCTACGGAAGACTCGCGGAATACGATCCTGACAGAAATATGTATGGTTATTTTGACCTTGAGAAGTCATGTGATCTAGTGTCACGAGAGTTGATTTGGTTTACATTAATGAAGAAATATGTATGCCAATGATATATTAAATTATTGAAGCTATATATCTTAAAGTATTGGCTAATATTCAAAATAGTTGTAGGGTAACTAAAGGCTTATTTTGGGATTTTCTTTTTGTTTGTAAACATATTTGTTTAGTATATTTTTAAATTTTCTGGTCGGCAATCATAACCACCACCACATAAATGTAAAAAAAAAACTAGATGTTTTTAACATACCAAATATGTTTTCTTTTTATGTCGTCAAAACATAAATCAATACAAAATAAAATAATAAAATAAAAGTCAACCATAAAAGTGATGCCTAATGTTCATTATAGTTTTTCACTTATAGTAGGATTACATGACGAATGTGTAAGGAGGAATTAGCGACTATTCCTTTGTGTCCTGAATGTTTAAGTGAATTTTTTGTAATTGGAGTTATTTTTGAGATAAAATGCTTAGAAATAGTAGAACAAAGATCTATTATGCAATATGTTATTTTTGTTGGCGTGATATTAACAATTACCATTGAATATTACTATAAGATAAAGAGAAACATGCGTAAAATAGTTATGCAGTGATATATCCTAAGAATATAAATCTAACTCAGGATATATATAATTGATGATTTATGCTTAAAATGGAGAAGAGCCCTAGGAGTAGTATAAATTAACAAATATGATGGAGACTTGAAGATAAATTTTTATAAACTTGCAATTAGTTTGACTAGGATCTATAGACTTAAGTGGTGAACAATAAAATAGTTACAATAACAATAAGAAGCCTTTATCCCACTGAGTGGGGTTAGCTACTTGAATCCTTTTTCTCCATCGTTTTCTTTTGAGAGTCATATTTTCATTTAATTCTAATAGATTAAGATTATTTTTAAGTGGTGAAAAATAAAATAGTTAATGGAACAAAATTGGTCATAGTGGAAATGGGAATGTTAAAATGAACTTGTTACAAGTATAGAAAGAACAAATTAAAATATGATATTAGAACCATTGATTTGACATTTATTGAAGATTGTGCAGCTGCAAATAAATTTTGGTGCTTTGAGTATATTCAATAGCACACAATGGTGAAAAAAAAGATTCATGTAGCCGACCCCACTTAGTGGGTTAAAGGTCTGTTGTTGTTGTTGTTGTTGTTGAATATATGCAACTAATGATAAAAATGCATCAGTTAGATGAACAGATAAAATTACTATTAGATTTGGAAGGGAAATCCAGATAGAAATTGTTCAAATGATTCAACAATAATAAATTTAACACCTCATGCAACATTCAACAAAATAAATGAAAAATGATGGTTTGTACTTTAGACAATATATTAGTTGGGATAAGGCTAATGTTGGTGATGATAATGAATCGCTTATCCTTGGAATTCCATTATTACTGTTACCTCTTACAGTTATCACCTGTCCACGATTACTAATGAAGTCCGAGTAATACACTGGATGCTTCTTTATCTTATAAAATGTCTTTCAAATTATCAATTGTTCACAAAGAATGCTTAACTTTGATAGCCACTGCTAGAGACAGTGCCACTTTGATAGCCCTTTGTGCAAGCCACTTTGATAGAAACTATTTTTAGCCGAATTTGAGAAGCATTGTATCTATTAACATTATGACTGGGAATAATAGCCAGCTATGCAAGCGTAGGTTCTTATTGAGGCTGCTTGAGGTACTTTGTGATTTAACTCAGATTCTATCCATCCTTTGTGCAAACCACTTTGACAGAAATGTGTACTAAATTTGGCTGTTCCAGAAGTAATGTGTCTATTAACAAGGCTGAGAATGAACGCATGCTATGTGAACACTGTTGCTTATTGAGGTTGCTTGAGGACCTTTTTGATCAAATGTCTCTTTAGAGGTACTATTTCCACGTCTACCATTAGGTCTGCTGATGTATCAGATGCTTGAGAACAAAATCCTCTCTTGAATGCCTTGATATTGGCAATACCTATAATAGAGGAGAATGGGATCAATCTATAAAGTTCTTAAATGTGAAGCATTGAATTCCTTTGATCCAGATATTGTCAACATGATTTTTGATATCTTTCTATGGTCATTGGAGCTTTTAGAGTTAGGAAAGTGAATGTAGCCTTTGCGAACAATTTGTTTATGATAAATTTTCTTGTCTATCCAATTCTAGTTTGGATGCATGACAATTGTGGGAGCACAAGTTAATCTCAACAATTTGTTTAGAGATGCCTGAAGGGTGTATTGTCTACAACACAAAGCATGCTGGATTGGCTAACTATGGGCATTATGAAGAGGACATGAAAACTTTTTTAGGAAGTGCTGAAAAACATCTTACTTGATGTGGTTTCTGTAATGGGCATATTAACGGCTTGCAGACAAAATTTAGTTGGGAATTTACATCTGCATTTTTTTTATGAGGAATAGGGCTGTTGATAATATGACAAGGCGATAGCCTACTCAAATGCGGTACAAGATTGGCCTCCATTCAACATGATCTCGAGCTGAGCCAGACACTTGATATAGACTGAATTTATGTGATATCTAGTTAAAAACTCATCTCATTATATTTGATTTATCCTAATTCTGGCCAAAATAGATTCGATTTTCTTTTTATTTTCTTCTAAGCTAATTTTTTAGTTAAAACTGCATCCATATATCCATATATCTTGATGCTTACATATATTAATTCTTAAAAGCCTATCTGTATTCTCAAAAATTTGTAAAAAGCCTTAAGACTGGTACAAATTTATTCTTCCCCCATTTTCTCTTCATATCACAAGCTGTTCGGTGTTTTGTAGATACCTTAAGAGAAGGAAAGATTTGAACCTGTAAAGTGAGTGAAAGAGTGGAGATGGGCTGGACCTTGCTTGAGATGAGGCAGATAGGGGCGTGTGAAACTGGGGAGATTGTATGCTATCACTATTATGGCCTTTTTGTGGGTCGGATTTGCTTTCTGCATGCTCTTTAACTATGTCTATAGTGTCACTTTCCTGTTTGCAATTGCCTTCTTTCATTTGATGCATTTTTTTCCTCTGGATCTGTTCTCTTTTTCTACTATTTCTTTGCATGGCTGGAAGTTTTTTTCAATAAATTTTTTAAGTGGAGATAATCAATTAGCTTTACTGAAATTATTATTTGTGGTAATGATAGCTGATGGAGGTTGGGTGAGAGAATCAATCTTAGGGTTTGTTGGATTCTATTTTCTATGTAATTATCCTCTCCCCTTTTTTACACTGTACCTTGTGTTGAAACACTAAGGCCACTTTTTATTTCCTTTTTCTTCCCTGCATCAATTTCAATTTTAATGGAATGGAACTTTTGAGGCAATTTTCTGCAGCTGCAATACTCATTCTACTAGATAACTTCTGTGACATTGCAGAAGTATGTTTTTTGTTTTTTTTAAAGTTTTTGAGCAATGTGATGTGATTAAAATTGTAGAATGTTTTTTTTTTCATATCTATTTGTTTGAAAAAAGTGCTCTTTTATATAAGATGAAAACATAATAAGATTATATAAAAATATATTTTAATTTTTTTTATCGAGAAAATATATCTTTGCTAGCAAATGTATCTTTGCATTTTAATGATGGAATATCATGCTATTTGAGGTAAGTGCTGCAACTCTCTGCTTTGGGCCTCTAAGCTATCCCTCCAACTATAAATTTTGATTTTTTAGCGGCTTTTTACAAAATTCCAGTGCCTAATTGTCTCAACATTTTTATTCTTATCCATAAGATGCCAACTAGGTTCTGTTGCGTTGTCTCAAATAATAGTAATAAATACTTAGTGGCTGTAAATTCTAGTGCGTGTCACCTAAAAAATATTCTGGCTAGCTTTTTGTGGGGTAGTTGAATACAACTGAAAAACAGTCTAGCCACTATATCCACTATATTTCTTTTTCTTAGGCTATGGTACTTATCATAGTGCATGTTTTGTATTCCTCAAATAAATGAAGTATTCCAATAGTCCCGTTCTTTCTGGAAAAAATAGCTAGCTAGTAGAATGGTTGAACACTTTAGTTCAATTTGTAGTTTTGTGTCCATATATCAAATGATGATTAATTGTTATTTCGGAAAACATACAAGATATGCAATTTCATAAATAACTCAGGAATTGCATATGCAATAGATGTTGCACTGCAGTTTTGTTTTCCTAAGCTGTGATCTTGATTGTCTGATCAAACTTGACAATCGTCAATTCCAACTTGCTATTAATTAAATATTCCCTTGCTTTCTTTAGCATTTATGGGATATTTGGAATTTAGTTTATCAGGTTTATTTCCTATCTTGTTTTTGTTAGAATTTAATCTCAGCCAAATCTTTATTTCGCCTTATAAATTAGGCCCCATAGGGCAAAGTTGGTTCACTAAAATTTGAATTGAATCTCTCTCCCTCACAACTCTTCCTTTATTATGTGGTATTAGGGCAACCTTGGATCCGCTTCTTTTTGCGATCCTTCTCTCTTTCATCTTCTTTTGTTGCTAACATGTTGCTTCCCCCCTTCTATTTCTACTTTTTGTTATGCATAACCAAGCCTCCATGAAACTTTGATTGTATGTGCCTATTCGTAACATATCTCTGCATTTTAATTGCACTCTACAACAGGCTAAATAGTTTATCATTGGCCATAGAACAACATAGACGCCTCAAGCTTCCATAAATGTTTTCCATCTCTCATTGGATAGCCTTCCCCAACAGTGACATTGAGCCTTTGGTTCATGACATCAACCATCCATCAGACCATCAGTGCTTCTATGCAAATTTTTATACGTGTTGTAGCATCCCAACAAAGTCTGTTGTTGTTTGCACACCAAATGAGCATTGACCACCTTTTTGGTCTTCAGTTAGGCATTTTGGGCGGCACCAAACCATTTGGCAATGATGCCCAAAGTTGTGGGAACAATTTATGGTTATCTACAACAATAGGCAATAACCTTATGAAGTTAACAACAGATTTGATGACTCATTAACACCAATCAATGATATTGAACTATTTAGGGAATTAAGGATTTCATAGGTAGAGTACGTAGAGTACTTGAGGCAAACATAGTTTTGATTAAAACTTTTCTTAGGTAAAATTCTTACTTAAATCTTTCCGATTAAGTTTACGTTGTAGATCTCATGTCTGACAAAGAAACTATGCTTAGGAAATTTTATATACCGTGTTTTGTGCAATCACATACGCATGCTTGCTTTAATAATGACTTAGTGAATTAAGTCTACGTGTTAAGATGAGCGCCATCATTAGATTAAATTCTACTTGCTGCAAATTGGATTGTGACTAAGCTTAATATGCTTGTTCTTTTTCTAGTACTTGCGTGAACATAATCCATAACTAATTTTATTTTATTTTACTTTGTTTTTCTTTGGCATATTTTTATTTTCTATGGACAACTTGATAAATTGATTGCATTTTTCCATTTTGTTTGAGCTTCTTGTTAGCCGCCTTCATGCACATCTCTTACATATAACATATCTATTTTTTTCTCATTGTATATGAATACTTTCATCATATTAGCATTACGATGGGACTTCACAAATGACAAAAAAAAACTTGATCCAAAAATAGAGTTAGCATTTGGGGGCTATTGGTTGCAAGTATTTTGAAATTATAAGTATTTAAATACAATGTATATTAAATGCCATGTATTTGAAATTCGGGAGATTGTTTTCTGTTTGGTCAGAGCTAATAAAATTAATATATATATATATATATATAAACCAACCTGAGTGAAAACTGTGATGGAAGGTGGTTAGGTTAGGGATCAATGACATATAAAGGAGATGAGGACATAGTCATGAGAGCTTGCAGAGGCAGGCATCAATGGGCTCGATTGACTGTAAAGGAGATGAGGATGTGATGAGAGTTTGTTGGAGTAGGTATCGATGGGTTCAATGGTTTGTAAAGTAAACAAGGGCATCACAACAAGACTTCATTGTGACAGAATTAGCAAACATTGTGTCGAGAGATCGTTGGGATGGGATCAATGATTTGTGAAGAAGAGTACTTGGTGATTGGAGCTTGCTGGCATATGATCACTAATGTGTAGGAGAAGATGGCTTTGTAATCCGAACTTATCAAGGTAGTCATTGTTGAGATTGAAAAACAAACACAAGGAACGGGCACGGTGTATTCCAAAATCGATGATTTGGGCTATTTTAAAATAAGATAAGAATGAGCTTTAAATTTAAAAAATATATATATTTTTTAAATTACTTTTCAACCTACCAAATAATTAAATTTTTTAAACATTTACATTTGAATGTTGTGTGATCAAAACCTCTCCAACCGAACATCCACCTAATAAAATTATTATTGAATCTTATGAACGTGGGCTGTACTATTGGAATAAAAATATCTTATATGAAAAACTCGTACACTTGATTTCCTTTATAAGTATTGAAAATTGGAATAGACCAACACAATTGTATTGATTGAAGATGGGGTTATTTAAACCCAATTACAGTAGGTACAACAAAGGATATAAATAAAATAGAATAAAATAAATAGGAAAGGAGTAAAACAAAATAATGCAGAAAGGAAATACTTAACGAGGGAATAGTAGGCAATAAATAATAAGTATTAACGACTAGAGATTTGATTGAGATTTGATTGTCAATATAAATCTAATACTCCATCTCAAATTGAATCATAAATGTTAATCATGTTCAACTTGGATTTGAAGTCATCGAACAAAGGTCGAGGAAGATTCTTAGTGAGGATATTCGCTAATTGACAACTGGAGGGTACGAAAGCACACAAATTTCTCCGGACTTAATATTTTTCTTAGTAAAGTGTTTGCAATCTCTATATGTTTGGTACGATCATGCTGGATTGGATTGTGAGCAATGTTGTTGATGACCTTATTATAACAGAATAGTTGCAGTGAGACGCAATTCAGCTTTAGCACTGCTCTGAGCAATCACAAACTATTTTTTGCTTTTCCATGTAACCAGATTTTTCTATACAAATGAGCAATACCCTAAGATGGAACGTCGGTCATGAACCGACCCGACCCAATCAACATTTGTATAAATAACATTAGACCGAGAGTGTGATGAGAGAAAAACAAACCTGAGCTCGGTGTATCTTTTAAAAAGCGGAGAATCTAGTGGGAAACTTGAAGATGGTGCTCATAGGGGTCATGCATAAATTGACCCACTATACCAACTGTGTGGAATACGTCGGGGCGAGTATGAAAGAGGTAGATGAGTTTCCCCATGAGGCGTTGGTAGTGAGTCTTTTGACATACACAACATTGGAAATGCTAGATAATTTTTCATTGGGATTCGTAGGGACAACCACTGGTTTGTATTGAAAAAAGTTGTTATCTTTCAAGAGGTCAATCACATATTTACGCTCAGATAGGCAAATGCCCTGACATGATCGAGTCACTTCCATGCCTATGAATTATTGGAGAGATCCCAACTCCTTGATTTCTAAGGATATAGCATGAATGTTTTTCAAAGACTCCAGTGCTGGGAGATCATTATCTATAGAAATAATATCGTCAATTTAGACAAGAAAGATAGTTATCTGATCATTGGAGGAATGTCGGAAGAAGGTAGTGTGATCCAATTGAGCTTGAGTAAACCATGACCAACAATCACCTTTGTGAACTTGCCGAATCAAGCCCTGGGAGACTGCTTTAGCCCATAGACAGTCTTTCACAACCTACACACTTTCCCTTTGGAGACAGTAGAGTCAAAGCCAGGAAGAAGAGACATGTATTCCACTTCTATAAGCTCTCCATTCAAGAACACATTCTTGATATTTATCTGGAATAAAGGCCAATCTAGATTCAATGCAAGGGACAACAGGACCCGAATAGTGTTTAACTTAGCCACTAGAACAAATGTCTCCTCATAGTCAACTTCGTAGGTTTGTGAGTACCCTTTGACTTGCATTCAAGGGATCCATCAGAGTTGAACTTGGTGCTGAAAATCAGTCGACACCCGACAACTTTTTTATCCTGAGAAAGATCAACAACGTCCCATGTATGGTTCCACTGAAGGGCATTAATCTCCTCTATTATTGTCATTTTCCAGGTAGGATCAACAATAACAACTTCAATGGTGCCAGGAATCTGATGGTCCGTCAAGATAATCATAAATGCTTTGTACGTCGGTGATAAATTGCGGAAATAGATCTATTTTGCCGTAGAATAGAGGGAGCATGTATAATTGTATACTTTACTCGGAGAACTCACCTCTTCATTCAGAGGAGGGGTTGCATTGAGGATGTTGCTCGGAGTGGAGTGAAGGTCCTATAAGGAGGTAATGGGTTCCAGAGTAGGATACATTGGAATGGGTGCGTCGAGTGTTGACACGAATAATGGGAGGAAAAGATTATGCATTCATTGGATCCGAGAACTCATCAGATGGTGCACTCACGAGGACATGAGACTCTTTAGTAGCGGGAAGAATAGGGGGAGCATCCATAGGAGTAAGATAAGGGATATTGTCTAAGAAACCAAGTTTCCCCTCACTTGGGGCCGACTAGAAACACTTTCAAAGGATGAGATATCAACACTCACATGAATTTTATTATTGGTAGAATCAATGCACTAATACCCCTTTTGAGTGGTATAGTATTTAAGGAAAATACATTTTATGGATTAGTGATCAAGTTTACTTCGATTGATGTCAGTATTCTGAACAAAGGCAGTGCAACCAAAAATCACAGTGTCTAATATGAAGGTCTAATTAGCAGGGAAGCATGACATCGTGATGGCTAAGGGGGTTCAAAATTTATGAATTTTTGGCGCCCAGTGATGTCAACTTCATAAATCATTACATATAAAAAATATCGGGATCAATTTTCCATTTGTAACACCACTTCTTCTATAAACAACTTCTGCTTAAATTATGGATTGCTGTTAAAACCTAGAGGATAAGTATGTCTATAATTACTATGTCCTCCAGTTTCCCAATGAGTTTACTTGATTGTTCCTCCATTGTTGATTATTATCACCCAAAGTATTGTTCCACTTAAAGTTAGGATGGTTCTTCCAACCTGGGTTATAATAGTTTAAATATGAGTTATTCTGTTTATTGTTTATGGCATTCAAAGTCTCTAATGGTGCTTTAGAATCTACCATTTGACCTAATGAATTCTCTTAAATCATGGGAATTGGTTGAGAAAAATTCATTCCAAATTGGTCGAACTTCCTTGAAATTGCTGCAACTTGATTTGCTAGTATGGAAAGAGCACAAGTTTCGTGAATATTGACTACTTTTTTAAGATTTATCCTTTTATAAGGCCATTTAGAATAATTTGTATCCATCTCTTCAATTAAAGCATAAGCGTCATTAAATGGTCATAAAATGGTTTTGACATCATTTAACCACCACCAGCAGTATCGATAATAGATCTAAGAAATTCAGCTAATCCATTATAAATATTTTGAATTATGAACTAATCTGGTATAACATGGTGTTGACACTTTCTTAAGAGTTCTTTAAATCGTTATCTTGTTTCATAAATAGATTCTCCTTCAAACTGACAAAAATATGTACCATTATTTCTTAGCTTCGTAGTTTTTTATGGTGGAAAATATTTAGCAAGGAATTTCTGTCCTAAATCACTCCAAGTTCTGATAGATCCAGGTGGTAACGAATGTAACCATATCTTAGCCTTATCCCTCAGTGAGAAATGAAATAATCTAAGTCTTATAGCATCATCAGATGCACCATCATATTTAAATGTAGCACACAATTCTAGAAAATTGACAAGATGTAAATTTGGATCTATAGTTGGTGCTCCCCCAAACTGATTATTTGATATCATTTGGATAATAGTATGTTTATGCTCAAATGAATTAGTCACTACAGCGTGTTTTTGAACACTATAATGAAGTTCATCCAATGTAGGGTTTGCATACTTTCTTAAAGGTCTAAACTCTTCAACATTTTGATTATTTTGATTTTTCATTTCTTGAAATTTTTCAGTAATTTTTAATTTTTTAATTTTTATAATTTATTTCTAATTTAGAATTGTAAGGCACAAATCCTGTGGAATCTGAACTACGCATACATTACTATAAAACACATAAAATAAAAAACACATAAAATAAAATAAAACACACATAAAATAAAATAAAACAAAATAAAAACACACAAATAAGAACTTTATATAAAAAACAACACTACAATATTCCTACAATAAATCTTAAAGTTTAAATAAGATTTTGTGAAAATAGAAATTTTTCTTTCTAAAAACTTCTTCTAAAAATTTTTGTTATTTTTCCTTTATTTGTTTGTTTTTTTATCCACGGCAACGGCACCAAAAACCTGATCCTTATATTTTTTATATATAAGAATTTATGAAGTTGACACCACTATTTGAAGATTTTATTCCCGGTGACGATGCCAAAATTTAATTCCGACTTTTTATATATATCTAAAATGCGTTGTATGCAATTATATATTTTTCCTTAATAGTTATTCTTAATTTGTAACAAAGTCAAAAACTTGATCCAAAGCAAAAGCTAGTTGAGTTTTCCACTATAAAACAAATAAGAATACAATTTTAATTTTAACTACGCAAGTATATGCAAGTATATGCATCGTTATCAAGTAATATATGACTTTTTTATTAAGCCCCGAATATCGAACCCACAAAGATAATAGATATATTTTTTTTAGGAATTTAGAAATTTTAGATGACAAAAATCTACTTAGCAAAATATTCTTACTTAAACTTAAGATACTAAAATAGGAATGCAAATTCGATTCTTTTTGTAATTTTTTTTGTTTATGAAAATAAAGTAAGCAACTAATTAACTTCACTAAATACTTGCAAGATGAAGGTGATATAAATAAAATATCTTTTTTTCTTATCATGAATCAGTAATAAGTAGAAAAATTCTATTATGGAAATATTCTAAATGTGTGGTGCCAAATAGAAGTAATAATATTCTTTACCCTTACTAGAGATGCTATAAAGAACATTGGTTAATCTATAGTTTGAATAGTCTTGAAGACCGGCTAGGAAGGGAAGATACTAGCTCTCACTCTAGAGTACCCTCTTCTCTCTCCACCTGGGGGCTAACATTTCGTATCAAAACCTAAGACTATAAATCAAATTGGGGGTTTTAGCATGTCACTCTAAAGTCCTCTAATTCTACACCCTTGAAAAGTTTATTTCTCTATTTATTTGCACTCTACCCCATGAACTACATTCTCATCCATGAAATTAATATGTAATTCTAACCATTCGTTGACTGAGACAATATCATCTCGGATCTTACATGTTCTCACAACAGGTATTAACATCTTAATTGGTCAAATCAAGAAATAAATGAAGTGCAAGGTTTCAAATCATCATAACTTCTTCCAACATTAAAGCCTAATACTTTACACAACTTCCTTTCAACACTTAATCACTTATCATTTTAAAGAAAAAAGATAAAGAAAACTACTCAGAATCCATGGAGAAAACACAACCACACATGAGTTTAAAAGTATAACTCATGCACACAAACAAGAAATTTAAATTAAAACCAAATGTAGTCACAAAAATAAACATTATCTCAAATCCTCTCCACCAAATGTCTTGAAGTTCATTTGAATTCTCTTCATTCACTCACAATACAAACTAACACTTAAAATAAAAAGAAAAGTGGCTGGCGACGACAACTTAGATTTTTTAAGAGAGGAGGCCATCCACCAATCAAATTTACAGCCATCATCCATCTAAGAAAATCTAAGTCTTTTCTTATAAAAATCTAAGGGGTGCCTTGGTGTCTCTTCAAAAGGGTGTATCCATTCAATGAATCTTCTATAAGTGGTCTTCTCAAAAGTCAATTGAATGATTTTTCATGTCGATGAGTTATTTTTCACGTTTTTACCAAGGGTTGCTTCAAATACATCTTCAAAAATTTGTTCAAATTAAATAATTCATCTCATAATTACTTCTGGAGCTTAGGCGCGAAACCTCTGACGCTTATGCGTCAATTCTTAAGTGGACTTCTTTGTTTCACCGGCGCTTAGGCGCCAAAACACTTTTGCACCATTTTTACATTTTTGCTCCAAATTTGATCATTTTTCATTCATTTTAGTATTTTTCATCCATTTGATTGTACCTGAAAGAAAAACACACAAATGTCTTTCATTAAAGTGCAATATCTCAAAAATAGGTATAAAAATGTATATAAAAATACTATATATTTTAGGTGTATTACCCATCTTAGAAAAAAAATCATGTCGAATTGCATTTGATATAATGAGTTTTACTACAATAGTGATTTAAATTTGAACTTTATGGAAAATTTTTAAACTAAAAAAGGGTAGAATAATATGCATAATTGATTCACATTTTTGTCTAAGGATTAAGAAGTGTCATTAGTGCAGTTTTGATTGAAACAAAGCTTGGGCTCACACACAGTGTCAAAGCACTAGACTAGGTATTGAAGATATCGTGTCTAGCGCTTAGGTACCAGATCCAATCTAATAAATAGAAAATCTAGTGCTCAAGTTCCAAATTCAGGTGCTTTAGCATTAGATTAGACTTATTAATCCAAAGGATTAGTTCATAGACACCCAATTCTTATGTCGAGGTGCTCAATTATAGCATATTTGCATTTAAGCACTAGAATTTGACTCCTCATGCCAACTGGGCATTTAGCCCTTGTTTAGCCTAATTTCATCTATTAAAACATGTTATATATAAATGAGATCATGCGACATTATTTAAGAATGTTTATACAATGAATAGAGAAACTTCTAACCAGGTCTATAGATAGATTTTAGTACCTTTTTCCTAGGAAACCATTTGAGAATATCAAGAAGGTTTTCAATAAAAAAATGAATAGAAAAAAGGCTACAAAATTACTTTCTCCTGTACTGTTCTGTTCTTTCTACCATCTTTTTACTATAATCATGCTTATTTATATGGTATCATCTTTTTTTTCACTTAAATACATATGACATGTTTTTTTTTTTCACTTAATAAATATGTTGAGAATTGATTCAACATGGAAAAAATATCATTAGAATGAATCAAATAGTAGAGGTAACTCTAAAAAGTCCTTGCAATATGTGTTAATATCTAAAGAGTGTCGATGGTTTTTCTTTACATTACATCTATCATTAAGAGATAAGTAGGAATCATAGCATGCATAGAAACTCTATAATTTCTAGAGAAAGTTAATGTAACCTTTAATTGGACTTAGGTAGAATAAAATAAAAGTCCCTGATTTTAAAATTGGCCATTCAATTTCTAGAAGTAAAATATAATCTCAAGTTCTTTAACCATACTAGCTTTGTTGCAGCAAATTACTAACCTTTGTTTGTACTCTTCTAGATAACTTAAAGATTAGAATACTTTTGCTCATTGCTTGCTTCTAACTATTTAGATGGCCAACATATTAAACTTTAGTAATTAGTTTGCAATCTCAATAGGATGACACTTTGTCTCACTCTTTAATGCTTGATTAGACAAAATCTTCTTATGTGAGTATTGCCATAATACAATGTATTTCCATGCAGGTTTTTGCATTGTTATCAGAGGATTGTAATGTTAACATCAAAAAAATGAACTTTCTAAGCGTGCTTGTCCTACAAAATCAATGTCCAATCCCTGTTTACATTGAATAAAGGCATATTATCTATTTTTGCTTAAGCCGCACCAATCTAACAATAGTTTAAAAAAGGATCAATTTGGCTTATTTCTTATGATTAGGTTCTAAGAACCCGTTCACGTATTATAAGCAATAAATATTTTAGAATGAAGTTGTATGTTCGAGATGAGTTTGCTAGTGTAATCCAAAAGATTAGATAGCTCGCCAACTGGGAAAATTTTTCTGTCCAGACTCTAGACATAACACTACATGCAAACTCCAATAATATGTCATCATGTGTGCAACACGCGGAAGTTATTGGGATGTTATTAAAGTGAAACCACAGTGACTATTAGGGGGTTATTGAGGGTTTATTAGAGGGTAATTGTGAGAGTTAATGCAGAGAGTTATTGAAGTGGGGCCACGAGAGAGTTATTGAAGTGGAACCACAGAGGTTATCGGAGGGGCTATTGGAAGGTTAATGCAGGGTTTATTGGAGTGGAACTATAGAGGTTGTTGAAGGGTTATTGGGAGTTATTGCGGCGTTATGAGAGTTATATCCCAATAATCTCCCAATAATCCTCAAAATAACATCTGCAGTTCCACTAATATTTTTTTAGGCGGGTCCGATATAGCACGCATGGCAGTATATTACTGGAGTCCGCACGTAGAGTTATGTCTAGATTCCGGACAAAAAATTATTCCCGCCAACTGAGCTTAACAAATGCTCGCCAGCCAAAACCCAAGGAGAATCTAAGTTGAAGATATTTACTCTCAAAAAGTCAGTTATTGGGGATGCATACAACTAAGCACATGAAGAACCACAGCAAATATTATTTAGCATCCAATTGATATTATTGAACATTTCAATGTTGAACATCCGCTAGTTTATAGACTTTGAAGAAGCTTAATGGCTGATGCTCTTAACCTACTAAAGAGGTTTCCCCTTGCTGGAGCAGGCATGGGACTCAAACGGCATCAGGTTGAGATATTTCTTCAATCATGCGACTTTTCTGGCTATTTGATCCTTCGAAGTGCTCTCAAAGATCTTATCCGCATTTCCAACCTCAAACCCATCTCTTCTGTGGAATTCCTTGATCTGCAGACATTATAGTTATAATGATTAGATATGACTCCAATGATTAAATCAGGCAACACTCCGTCAAAATGCTAAATAGATACATCATTGGCCAGAGTGAATGCTGCATATTTTGAGATTACTCATTATGGGAAACAACTTAAGTTTGTTTTTTTTTAATTTTATTATATTTGCTTTTGTAATAGAGAAAATAGAACAAACAAATAATGGTTTTTTGGAAGAAAAAAGCCATCATCATCATCAATCTTATCCCAGCTACATCGGATTTGGATCACCATATTTAATCCACAATCTTCATTCATTAATGTTCAGGGTTCCTCGCAAATCATCTCTTTTCCTTCCAAGCCCTATGATACTAATTTAATCAACTCATCTAACAAGTGCATTTTCAATCATTTGTTAGGACATTTCCAAACCATTGAAGTGTATCTTTTAGCTGCATTATCTTCAATATAATCATCAATTAATTTATTATTTTTTAGTTTTACAATACATACATCGTAGCATTCTCATTTTTGCCAGACCCAACTTTAATACTAATACTTTTTATAGCCCAACATTCAAATTCATTCAATATTGGCAGTGTAATTATAACTTCATAAAATGTATATCTAAAACTTGCAATCATCTGATCACACAAATTTATGAAGATAAATTTCCATTTAAATTAGTTAAATTTAATTCTAAAAATTACATTCAAATTTATATTTCTATTTTTCTATATAATAAATTCAAGATCAATGGTATGATCAACAAAAAAAATTGGACATTTCTTAGAATGTCTTAAGAAATTGCTTTTGCAAAAACATAGTAGAAATTATGCTGAGAAAACAATTCTGAGAATTTTCTAAAAAAGAATAAATAAATAATACAAGCCATATCCAACCCTTAGAGAAAGAAAAATCATTGCTTTACCAAAAAGTCGGCTATTGAGTAAAATCAGTCATTGACAGAAAGCAGAAAGGTGTGATCTCAATTAATCCAAACAGATTTTCGATCAAATCAAAATTTGGAAAAATCTCAATCAATTCAGTATAAAAAACCATACCCATTAAAATAAATATCGAAGAAACATGTATACTGGCCCCATTATTCAAAGTGACATTAAAATAATTGGCAAAAAACTCTGGAGTGGCAAAATAAACAAAATCTTGTAAGATAAAAACTGAAATCCTATCTGCTTGGAGATTACATAATAGCTCTAGATGTGAAGGAACCAAAATACAGATGAAAGTAAATGAAAAGGGAGAAAAAAAAATAAAAATAAATAACACTTGTAAAAGATAAAAACAAAATCCAATTGAATAAGCGTAACCTTAAAAAAATTAAACGCTTCTGCATATCACAGGAAATCAGTAATTAAACCTTAAAAAGTCAAATAGTGCAGTGAAAGAGTTCGGCAGTGCATATATTTCAGCATTAAATGGAAAAAGTTGAATAGAAGCCAGACCTCTTCATTGGTTAATTTTGCATACTGAGGAAGTACAAGTCGTTCTGCAAATTCAATGTACGAGAAAGGAACAGTCTCACTAACACCATCACTGAAGTTGAAAACATTAGAATCAGCCACGGTTGAGCTCTGGAGCAGAAGGCCATCAGGACTCACTAATCAGAGCAATAAAAGAACTCAATGTTGGAATACTCGATGAACACAAGTAAAGCAAATAAATTTCAGCGCTAACCATAAAAATGAAGATAAGTCTGCAGTTTGATTAACCATTTCGTCCACAAATAATGCAGCATAGAGAAATCCACTACTAATATCATAAAGTAACAGTTAATTTTAAAGAAGAAGTGTAACAGTTAATTTCAAAGAAAAAGACAACTTCCACGTTTTATCATAAATTTCATCATCTCAATCCACACTAATTACCAAATGCAGAATCATACTTTCATGTTTAACGAAACAAGAGTAAAACACGACAAACAAAAGATGCAAGCCAAGTTAACATATGATATTCGGAATACATAAATGTCCCATTAAATTGGAGGCACGGATATCAAACAAAAGTTCCATGGCGTATAAGCAGAATATAGATTTCACTCACTAAATTTGTATGCAAGCATCCAAGGCATCTCATATGATATTTGGAATACATAAATATTTCTACTATCCTTGGTTGCATAGATTCTGCATTCAACCCAAAGGCGGTTTATACATAAAAGTTACTGCTATCTGTAATTTTAATTCTTTCATCATCATCATCGCACTATCGCATTGAATATTTCTTTTCGCAAAAGAGAAAAGGGATAAAACACCTTTTTCTTTTAATGGAACTATTTGTGTTTTCTTTTCAATTTCTTTGTTTAAGATGGACAGCTGTGCTGTAGAGGTAATTTGGAGACACTTAAAAGTAAAATGCAGATCATCAAAACAAACAAAAGTAACAGCCTTATCCCAACTATTTGGGGTGCACACTTCTCAGTCACGAATTTTTTATCTATGCTTATTAAATCTATGAATATGTAAAGTTTAGAGAAAGCAACTTTAAATGATTCTTTCAGTCATCCAGCCACATATCCAATAACTAACCTTTCAGTATACCCCCTTCAGAGTTCAATTTAAATCCTTCATCTTCAATAAAGTGATTCAGATTATTGATGTTTCCGATATTTGACTTCAGACGATGAACAGAAATGGTTACATGATTCACTGTAAAACCATTTACAAGGGTCCATGCGGCATACTCACTTTCCCTGAGATAATGAGATTGAAGAAAAATAAACTAAAAAGTTTAGTTACTTTTTTAAGTAAATAAAGATTTTCATTAAGGGTCCGTAGGTTTTCATTAATAAGCAGGCCATCTAAGCTGAAATCCAGGAGGGGCTGCAAGGGAAGAGAGATCGGAGAAAAAGAGCATCTCTTACATATGCAAGTAAAATGAGACAAAATTTGAACTATATTTAATAGAAACACAAGATGCGTATGAAAATAAGACCTTGCTAGCTTTTGGTAGTCGGAATATGAGGGTGTTTCCCAAGTTAAACATCCCAATGTACTTGCAAGGGCTGCATGATTATTTGCATTTCCCAAACTTTTTACATACTTCTTGATCACTTCCTGCATGCATTAGCAATTCAAAGTCAAATTATCAAAATAAAAAGGCAGAAAAATAGATTGATCAAAGAGAATTTTGTTAATAGAACCAAAGGAATAAAAGTACTGGGAATAACTCTAGTATAGGATCTGAACTAAGGGTAAACAGCTTAACTTCACAAAGTAAAGAGATTATTTCTGAGATTCCAACTGCGAAACCCCAAATCACAAAGAAGGCAGCCTAACCATTGTTTTTTTTAAAAAATAACATTTTAATTGCATGGGATGCAAAAATGGCACGCAATGTACCAGTAAGATTACATGCTAAACACTTTTCAATATATATTTTGTGAAATACAATAAAATCAGCTTGCAAGAAGGCACTGGACATAGATTCCTTTACATTATTTTCTTGAGAAAAATTAATTAGTACTCTTGAGCTGATGGCAAAAGGGATAATAAACGGGATGAAACTGATCATGATGAGGAGGATTTAGAAAAGACCCAAATTAATAAAAAAAAAATCATGTAAAATTCCGTCTGATTAAGTGCTTAAGGGGTGTCCTAAAGAAATGCTAGCTTGCCTCCATTGTGACCTAGAAGCTACATGCTCGAGAATAGCGGTTCCATATTGGAGAACTAAAGCTGCCTATATCAACTTCTCCCTTAGGCACTAAACCAAAACATAAGTGACAATCTCATGATATGATATGCCCTTTTATCGGGCTCTATGGAAATCATAATAGCATACAGCATGACAAGGTATGAAGATTATTTACTGATTTGCAGCTGATGATAATCATATATTATGATAAAAAATACTTATATCAGCCGTTATTCACTACTTTTAGAAATTCTCAGCACCAATTAAAAACTGTTCCCTTTTAAATTCAAAAAATTTCTTACATAACTATTCGATCGTTTCATATTTAAAAGACACTGAAATATATAAAATTATGCTCCATATTCTAATTGCATAATGTGAAATCATACGTGTCAGTCTTACCTGACTTTGAGGACTCGTCTCATCCACAAGAAGCTCTGATATGAATATCCGTGGCAAAGGCCCCCCAAAGTAAATTCCATTATCGTAACTGGGAGGTGCAAACCACCTGGCTCTCAACTTCTTAGCAGGAAACCTCAACTCTTCCCTCCGTGTATAACCAAAGTCTAGGAAAAATTTAGCCATGGAATCGATCCCATAGCCATCTATCTTTACTTGCACCGAACAAAAATGTCAAAAAAAAAACCAAAAATTAAGAACAAGTTTAACGAATGCTTTCAAGAACAAAAATAAAAGACTATTTAAGATAAAATTTTTTATCTATGCCAAATGATAATATTTTAAAAACATTACAATCTAAAGAATACACAAGCACAACAATTTCGCTTTTTAATAACCAAGGACAATCAATCATGACCTCATGTCATGGTTTTTTTCAACTCTAGGAGTACGTCTAGAGTTTGCTATAAAACCCTAATATTATCATTAAGATTTGCTATAAATGTTTGACGTGATCTTATACAAGATGTTACAAATTTTCTTAGCAAGAAATACTTCCAGGCCACCAAGAGAAATCCTAGCAGTATAACCAAAGTTTCAAGATCATGGGCGGAGTCATGTTCGGTCCAGGGGAGGGCAACTTCTTCTCATGAGCCTTTATTTTTCTTCATCTTCATCTTCTTCTTCTTCAATATTGTTGATGAGACTGTAATTTTTTAGAGTGTTAGATGTTGGGAATGGGGTTGAGAAAATGGAGGGGAGGTTGAAAGAAGTAATGGTGTTTTTGCTCTGTTTTTATGTATTGGTGATTTTGAGAGGAGTGGAGGCTTATGGAGATGAGGAGTTGGGAAGAATAATTCATTTTGAATCAGGTGAAGAAATGAATTTGCGTTTTTTTTTTTTTTGAACAGTTAAAGATGTCTTGATTTGAAAACAGGGATTGATAATTTATTTTCTTTTGAAATTTCATTCATTTTCTTAAGATTTTGAATGCCTTCTTTTGTGTTTCAGATAATAATTTATCATTGAAACACAGCTTTTAGTGTAAAATTGAAATTCGGATTGTATTTTTTTTCTTAGATTGTCATTTCATTGCTGTTTTTTTATCATTGCTTTTATCATTCAGAAAGCAGAAACTTGATTATTGCTATTATTTATAAAACATTTAATTTCAATTACTCAAACATGCAATAAAATATAGGTATACAATGCATACATACATAAATACATATATATACATACACACACACACACACACACACACACACACACACACACACACACACACACACATATACATATATATATATATATATATTTGGTTTTAAATTCCATAAAAATTATCACTAACACATGCATGTATACATAATAATAATAAAGACTTACTGCACATATGTTTTTCATCTTATTATTGTTGAATTTTAACATAACATACACTTATGTCACGAACTTTGTTACATATTATCCCCTTCTTTTACTAAATTTCCTACTCCGAGTTTTAATTTTGCATCTTAATTTATAATATTGTTTGCCCGAGAAAGAACTCAAAAGATGAAGTTTGAAGAGGGCCACAAAAAAATAAGAATTTTTAAGTCATACTTATTTTTGAGTTTAGGGAGGATTTCGGTGGAGAATGTGAAAACTTCTGAATCTGTTCTAACTAGTCGAACCAAAAGAATTGATCCTTTGGATGACTTGAAGAGGTACAAAGGAGGCTTTAACATTACAAATAAATACTATTAGGCTGTAAGAATCTTACAAATTCCATCATTTTGATTATATTTGGATTATGCAAGTTATATGTATTTTTCTTATGATCATATTTCATCTTATTGTCAGTTATCTTCACCGTGTCCTCATTTATGTGGTGATTTTGATAGTTTCAGCACTTTGCTTCAACATAAAATGGAAGAAATGAGAGAAAAACACTAAACTTCTTCAATAAGGTCATAATTGGCCTCTTCTCATAGCAATTTTATTAACCTTTCTAGCCATGTAAGTCTAATATAATTCCATCCTCATCAAAGCAAAATAAACTTTTACATATAAAACACCCAATTCCTATGTATTTACATATCTAACACCGAACTTTATCTTTTACATTTATTCGGTATCATATTCCACAAATGAAATACAAGATCATGTTTTGAATTGTACTATTCATTTTATTTGTTTGTTCTTTTTTTTTATAATAAATTTGCCCCCCATAAAAAAGTGAGGGTTCCGCCCCTGTTCAAGATCATGCTTACAAAATGGAGCAGATTGTTTTACTGTTTGCAACGAATTGAAGATATTGTAATTACAATGCGATTTATAGGAAATTCTCTTTTGTTAAAATCGCAGATAATAGCTTACCCCAAACGTCCTATAAGCAAAATGATCATAGCAAATTTGATTTCCACCAGCCGAGCGGACGAGATCCAGAACAGCTTTGGCGGTAGGGTTTCGGCCTAAATAAACATTCTCCATACTCAAAAGCGCCGTCCTAAACAACGATTCCGAGCCCTAAAACCAACATATACATCAAGATTCGATTTAACGATCAGAATGGGAATGATTGTGAGGAAATTACCTCCGCGGGCGTATCAACGACCGCGTTATTCTGAGATCCGACGGCCATGGTGCGTGTATGGCTCAAGAGATAGTTAGCGCGGAGAGAAAGTACTTTGGACGAGGAGACGATGCTTCTCGAAGATGATTGGGATACGAAGGAGAGAGATGGAAATGAGATAAAGGTTTTATTGGCGGAGGAGGTGAAAGAGAAGATTGCCGGAACCCTAACCGCTGCTTCCATGCATCGGCAGTTGATCAAAGACATGAAGAGGGAGACGAGTTACGCTTTAACGAAAAGATACGGATGTGACGAGGCGACACGCGGAGATGCGGAATACGAGTACGGAACGCCGACGAAAATGAACAGGGTAAATTACGTATATAGGATGTCTTTGGCTGCAAACTAAATCTAACCTAAATAGGATTTATCAATAGACTAGAATCAGTATTTTGCTTAGTAAAGACGGAAAAAAATTCTTGGCCTCCATTTAATAAATTTGAATTAAAATCATAATAAAAAATGAAAAAAATAATGGTTTGATGGATTAAATTATCATTTTGTTAAGTTTGGATAAATCTATGGATACATTGTATTAAAACTATACAACCAACAATAAAATTTGCACCCAATCTTATGTTATTTTATATCTAATACCTAAACTTAAACAATAAGTACGCATCGGATCGTAATTGAGCCGATTATATCGAAGTTCATTGTAATTGAGCAGAATATATAATAGTTTGAACTTCACATGCTATAATTATAAATTGTTCATGTTCGACTTGAGATTGTGTCGAGCTTTCACATATTGTTCAAGCTTAACTTGTTTAATTTTTTTAATATTTAAACTTGATTTGTAATTTATTTGTTATGACAAATGAACAAGAATTTAAAGGAGCTAAAAATTAAAACAAGTATCCAGATTTTATTTAAAATATATAAAAAAGAATTGTACAAATCTAAATAAATAAATAATTGAATAAAACATATTATGATATCATCTAGTATCCATAATAAATATATTCTCACAAGATTGAATTCTAAGAGAGAAAAAAATATTGAAATAAGAGCAAAAAAACCTAAATGAATATGTATTATAAAGTAAATCATACTCTAAAATTTTGCATCAATTGTAAAAATAAATGAGAAAAATCAAAGAGAGACAGATTAAGCATAATAAAAAAGAATGAACAAAACATAATGCTTGCTCTTGCTTTCAAAATTTCATCATGATAATAAAAAAGAATGAACAAAACATAATGCTTGCTTTCAAAATTTCATCATATTAATAATTAATAATAAAATATTTATATAACTAATAATTAATCTAAAATATCATTGAACAGCTAACGAGTTTGTTAGTGAATATGAATGAACTTGTTTGATTATTTTCATGTTTAGTTAATTTAAAATTTGAGTTTTTAAAAATTGCTCAAGCTTGTCTATTCACTAATTTCAATGAATATGATCATGTCTCAATCGAGCCGAGTCCGAGTTGTTCATCAAGTGCATTGGTGCATTCACAACCATAAATGCAGATCATCTAATTTTTCTCTGTTTCTCATATCTTGAACTTTGCCATCCCAAATAATTGAGAAGGCAACCATGGGATCACATTGTATGAAGATCTTCGAAACTCCCCTACATCGCCTCCTGCAGTCCATAGGAAGGCAACAACAAGATTGTGGCGTACAAAGACCTCTCAAACTCCCTTCATTACAACATTCAAAGATTTATGAAACTCTTCCTTCTCCTCCTTCAACCGCAATTCTACAACAAGGAAGACAATAACGGATCACGGGATAAAAAAGCTCTGAAATTCTCATTTTTCTTCTCCTTCGGCCCCGCTTTTACAATTAGGAAGTCAACAACGGGATCACAACATACAAAGACCTCTGAAACTCTCATTTTTCTCCTCCTTCGGCCCCGCTTTTACAATTAGGAAGTCAACAACGGGATCACAACATACAAAGACCTCTGAAACTCTCATTTTTCTCCTCCTTCGGCCCCGCTTTTACAATTAGGAAGTCAACAACGGGATCACAACATACAAAGACCTCTGAAACTCTCATTTTTCTCCTCCTTCGGCCCCGCTTTTACAATTAGGAAGTCAACAACGGGATCACAACATACAAAGACCTCTGAAACTCTCATTTTTCTCCTCCTTCGGCCCCGCTTTTACAATTAGGAAGTCAACAACGGGATCACAACATACAAAGACCTCTGAAACTCTCATTTTTCTCCTCCTTCGGCCCCGCTTTTACAATTAGGAAGTCAACAACGGGATCACAACATACAAAGACCTCTGAAACTCTCATTTTTCTCCTCCTTCGGCCCCGCTTTTACAATTAGGAAGTCAACAACGGGATCACAACATACAAAGACCTCTGAAACTCTCATTTTTCTCCTCCGACGGCCACGCTTTTACCCAAAACCATCGAGTAAGCTTCGTCGTTAGCTGCAATGATTTGGCCTGAAGCTAGATTTTTGAAAATATGGGATTTAGTGGTAGGTATGAAAAATTGGAGAGAATTGGGCGATATGTGTGTAATATTTAAGTTTTGGGTGGTATATATGAAATAGCATAAGAAATGGGAGGCATGTATGTAATCTCATCTTTATGGAAGATTTACATACACACTATTCAATTCTTATGTATTTACATGTCTAATATCTGAACTTTAATTTTTACATAAATACCACTTTATCAAAGCATTAAAGTGAAAATAATGATATTTTTTATATAATATGAAAGATTCAGTGGTATAAATGTAAAATGTAAAATTTAGCTGATAGATATGTTAATATATAGGAATTAGGTGTTATGTACGTAAATCCCCCAAACTGCTAAATAATATGTATAACCCCCAGATTATTTTAATAATCAAAATATCACTTTTAATAACTTTTCAAAAGTAAAATACACGCTTTTATGTAAAGATTTATAGTACCAAAGTGTTATAAATGTTAATATGAAATTTTAGGTGTTAGATATGTAAATTCATGAGAATTTTGTGGTATGTATGTAAATGTCTTGAATAAGCTTGTTTATTCACTAATTTGAACGAATATGATCAAGTCTCAATCGAGTCGAGTCCGAGTTATTCATCGAGTGCATTGGTTCATTCACAACCATAAATGCAGATCATCTAATTTTTCTTTGTTTCTCATATCTTGAACTTTGCCATCCCAAATAATTGAGAAGGCAACCATGGGATCACATTGTATGAAGATCTTCGAAACTCCCCTACATCGCCTCCTGCAGTCCATAGGAAGGCAACAACAAGATTGTGGCGTACAAAGACCTCTCAAACTCCCTTCATTACAACATTCAAAGATTTATGAAACTCTTCCTTCTCCTCCTTCAACCGCAATTCTACAACAAGGAAGACAATAACGGATCACGGGATAAAAAAGCTCTGAAACTCTCATTTTTCTCCTCCTTCGGCCCCGCTTTTACAATTAGGAAGTCAACAACGGGATCACAACATACAAAGACCTCTGAAACTCTCATTTTTCTCCTCCGACGGCCACGCTTTTACCCAAAACCATCGAGTAAGCTTCGTCGTTAGCTGCAATGATTCGGCCTGAAGCTAGATTTTTGAAAATATGGGATTTAGTGGTAGGTATGAAAAATTGGAGAGAATTGGGCGATATGTGTGTAATATTTAAGTTTTGGGTGGTATATATGAAATAGCATAAGAAATGGGAGGCATGTATGTAATCTCATCTTTATGGAAGATTTACATACACACTATTCAATTCTTATGTATTTACATGTCTAATATCTGAACTTTAATTTTTACATAAATACCACTTTATCAAAGCATTAAAGTGAAAATAATGATATTTTTTATATAATATGAAAGATTCAGTGGTATAAATGTAAAATGTAAAATTTAGCTGATAGATATGTTAATATATAGGAATTAGGTGTTATGTACGTAAATCCCCCAAACTGCTAAATAATATGTATAACCCCCAAAATATTTTAATAATCAAAATATCACTTTTAATAACTTTTCAAAAGTAAAATACACGCTTTTATGTAAAGATTTATAGTACCAAAGCGTTATAAATGTTAATATGAAATTTTAGGTGTTAGATATGTAAATTCATGAGAATTTTGTGGTATGAATGTAAATGTCTTGAATACAGAGAAGTGCTTGTGAGTATGGGTGTAAACAAACTGAACCGAATGAGAGCTCGTGTTTGTGTTTGGTTCATTTGAAATTAAATATGTTTGAAATAGACTCGTGTTCGAAATTATTCCTGACTTGTTTGAAATATGTTTGAAATGTACGAATTATTTGAATTGTTTGAATAATTATTTCCGTTTTTAAAAAAAAAAAATTAGGTGGGGCGGTGGGGCCCACCGAAATACATCAGGACCGTAAATCAGGTGATTTACGGTCCGGATCGGACACCGCACGCAAGCTGCGTGTGGTACCTGATCCGTATGGAATAATTTTTCCTTGAATACAGATATAAGTGCTTGTGAGTATGGGTGTAAACAAACTGAACACGAACGAGAGCTCTTGTTTGTGTTTGGTTCATTTGAAATTAAATAGGTTTGAAATAGACTCGTGTTCGAAATTATTCGTGACTTGTTTGAAATATGTTTGGAATGTACAAATTATTTAAATTATTTGAAATTTTACAAATTTGTTTGTATTGTTCGAATTATTTGAATTGTTTAAAATTTTTTAAAAACTTAAACTTATATGCAATTAATGCTTAAACCTGTATGAATCACAACACAAATGCATGATATCAGGTCTCATCCATAAAAATTTCACATCAAAAGACAATATGCGAGATTTCACTCCCAAAAACTTCAAAAACTAAGTTCCACTTAAAAAAACTAAATAAATATAAAAGAAATATAAAAAAATTTAAGCTATGAGGCGAATAAAGATAAATATGAAATTATAGGATTTAATATAAGCGAACTTGAAGATCGGATTATAATTTATATGAAAGATAAATATGAAATTATATGATTTAATATAAGCGAACCTGATGATCAGATTATAATTTATACGATTTAATTTCAATATGATAAATTTTTAGAGTATATAATTATTTTTAAAATATGATGAATTTTTTATATATAATTATTTTAAATTATTTTATATTTTGAAAAATAACGATTCGAGCACGATAGAACAAATAACTGTTCGTGTTTGGTTCGTTTATAAATCAAAGGAAAAAAAAATTTTTTTGAGTTTTTCTCGTTTGCTTATCAAATAAATCGAACACGAACTCCCTAACAAGCCGAACACGAACTGTTCACGAACAAGCTTTTTGGACAGCCATACTTGTGAGGCTGCCATGTATAACTACTAATAGAAGCGTGAAAAGATTCAGCAACACTCCACCGACCTCTCGAAGCTAGAGTTGGTCCTCCCCATTACTCTGAAGTTTGATGCTAAGCCCTCCTTCGTTGTTTCCTCAAAGGATTCTCTATAATCCCTTTCTTCCCATGGTTTTGTGTGAGTGAAGCCACCTCCATTTTTGTATTTTGCATTTTTTTGGGATTCAGCATGTAGTATGCTAAGCCAATCTGGTGAATCTGTTATGTAATGGTGTGAGGAGCCTAAATGCTCTGTTTTAATGTGGATTAATAAATAATGAGACTGATTTCCTTTTTAAAACAGAGAAAATGCCCTAATTTGGCGAGCTTAAATCATTGTATTTGTATTCAATAGTGTAAGTGCTAAATTTATGACCCATTTGTATGGTCTCACTTCTGTCTCATAAGAAAATTATGATCATATGGATTGTAACTTCAGAATGAAATTGTAAGCATGCAACTTAAAGGTTTTGATTGTTAGATCGAGCTTATGATAGTCTTTAGATTGTAATCTATGTGTTATTGCTTTGTTGACTCTCTTTTAACTATAAACATCTCTCTTCTGTTTTGTGCAACACTTTTTACTTGTAATCTCTTATTTGATATACTGATTTTTTCTTCTCTATCCGTGATTTTTCCCATATTGGGTTTTTCACTTAAAATTTGTGTGTTCTTTCTTTTGCTTATTTCATTATTTGTTGCATTGATTTAACATAAAGTTGGTATCTAGGGGTGTAAACGAGTCGAACACGAGCGAGCCCAGACCAGCTCGTGTACGGTTCTTTTATATTTCGAGCTCAAAAAATGTGTTCATGTTCGGTTGTTTGCTTAACGAGCCGAACACGAGCCGTTCACGAACAAAGAGTCATTTTAACAACCCTAATCATGTAGTCATAAGATGTTAAGGATTGGGACAAGATTTAAAACATCATTTGAATCTAATTTAATAATTTTTATTCTATTTTCTTCATTAATACTTTTAATTGATTATAAATCTTTTTAGCTATGTAGTCAATTAAATTTTAAAAAAATACTACTCATCAAATATATATATAATTGATTAATAGTATTTCGAGCCAAAAAGAGCCGAACACGAACGAGCAAATATTTGTTTTGTTCGGCTCGTTAACTTAGCGAACGAGCCAAACACGAGTTGTTCGCGAACAACGAGCCGTTGTGACAGCCATAGTGGTATCAAAACAAGGCTTGATTTCGACAATGACAACATTAAAGTATGACATCTCTCTTTTAGATCGCAACACCAGATTTTATTTTTGCACAAATGGATCTAGACAATACGCTACTTGAATTTAAAAGCTGCCCTCATCATGGATGTTGGATAAGAAATAATGTAAAGATTGAAAGACACTTTCTCAAATTCATTGTCATCTATCAAAACAAATTCTACCAAGCTTTTTGAAGGAGAAGATTTATGTTGTGTTATGGCTCAAATTAAAGCAATTGTGTATACAAAAAAGTTTGACAGTAAGTTGCACTTAAAACAACGTTTATACTCTTATAGAATGATAAAAGTTCATCTGTTATAGATCACTTAACTGTTTTTAAGGAAATCATCTATGATTTGAAAGTAATGAAAGTTATGTATGACTAATAAGATTTGACATTGATCTTGTTATGCCCACTACCTTCATCATATAAATCGTTTAAAGATACCACCTTTTATGGGTGAAAGGCATTTACTCTAGACGAAGTGACTTGTGAAGGGACCTATTGCTCGAGGAGAAAGTCTTGTCATTCAAGTTAGAACTCAAGAGAGAAATTTTGTTGTTGATACAAAGAATATATCAAAATTCAAAAATAAAGAAAATAAATGCAAATGCTATAAGAAAAAGGGGCGCGACAAATCTAAATATTTAAAATTACATAATAAAAATAAAAAAAATAACAACTTCATATCAAAATGTTGACATATTTTCTTGGTGAGGTTTGTTTCCCTCTCTAGAGCCTAGGATCTAGCCATCGAACTTCCCTACTGACTCTCCTAGAGGACTTGTATTGGGACCCACACCACTTAAAAATTTAAACCACTTCTTGACTCTCATGTGTATGGTCTTGAATCATCAACTCTTGGTTGAGTTGATTGAGACCAATACATTGAAGCTCAAGATGATTTTCCATAAGGATTTAGATGCCCTAAGAGGACCTCTGATTTAGGGTTTAGTTCTTTGAAACACCACAATTCTCACGATATCACAATTCAATTCACACCCCACACAAACACTCACACACATTTACATCACAATTCACACCTACGCCCAAATTCTTGCTTACACATCCTCCTCCATCAAATGAAAATTAAAATCAACTTTCAAAAAGTATTCCTATAAACCAAAGTTCAAGACCGATTAAACTCATTTTGGACGCCCAATTTAAACCCACCTTCAAGCCACAAATTCAATACATTGGTGAGCCATTTTTCATGATTGATATTCTAACATTTAAACCTTGAACATTTAATTACATGTCACTCAAAACATTAATATTTACACATATCACACTTAAGGATTTGAAATTTACACACAACACACTTAGAACTTTGATATTTTCACATACACCTAAACTTTGGTATTTACATGTATGACAAAAAAAATAGAGAACTTTAATATTCACATCAATAAATAAAAAAATAAAGTTTGATATTCACATGTACAACAAAAAAATAAATAAATAAAATTTGATATTTACATGTAAAAAGCAGATAAAATTTGATATTTATAAAAATACCATGCAAATCTCATAAGAGTAGATATTAACACTGAAACCACCTAAAAGGTTATATGTACATACACACCAATTAATTCCTATGTATTATCATAATTAACACTTAATGTTTACATATTTATATATTTCAAAACCAAATTTTAATTATCACTTTTAAAATATTTTGGGTGGTATTATTGGGCATAGTCGTGGCCTTGTATTATTGGGCATATCCTAAACCATGTGGTTCTGAAGTGGTATTATTGGGCATAGTCGTGGCCTTGTGGTGCTGTTATTGGTTTGCGCCGAGTCCAAACCTAGCTAAACCCCTTTCTCACTTTGATTCGACTTACACACATATTGCATAAGATAATTGATGGTTTGGTGAGTTTTTAGGGATTGTCATGAGGGAATTTGGAATACGAATTTGGCAAAATTGGGTTTGATTTTAGATTTTGGGTGGATTTGGTAATCATGGTGGACCCTATAGTTTCCAAGTTGACCCAAATGGCCTAGGGAATGTCTTACCCCCAATTGCCAATTCAAAACCTAATCAAAACTTTATGCCCTCATAGCCAAATGGTTGGGGGCTTGGGCTTATATAGGTAGTAAAAACAAGTCCTCACAAAAGTGAGATCAACACCTCCTAATAGAATGTTCCATTTTTTGTGTGTGTTTCTCAGACAATCTTATATTCAACATATTAATACCTTAAAATCTCAGCCATTCAATTTTTCATTTGCCATTACATGCCCTGCTAAGTGGAAAATTGGAATTCCATTTTCGAGTAATGCAATAAAGGATTAACAATAAAATTAAATCGAAAAATTTTAAAATTTTAATCAAAATAATAAATAATTTCATAATTTCCATATCTCTAGGAGTTAATATATAATTTTATATATCAAATTAACCGCCTTGAAAAATAGAATACAATGGAATATATCTTCATGATTTTCACAAGATTAAAAATTTGGATATAATTTATTTGAATGTTTTTTTCATTTGCATTAAATCAAAATTTGAATACAAAAACTATCTTTATAGATGAAAAAACTTCAACATAAATACCTTAATCAAAGAAGAACAAATAGTATTTAACACATAAATAGAGATTTCAAATAAAAGTATGCAAATGAAAGATTTAAACTAAGAAAGAAAATAGAAATTGAAGAGAAGCCGCTCAATTAAACTAAGGATTGATATTGAAAAGATGTAGAGCACTTGAAAATAAAATTCCTAATTTTTCTTCTGAATTTTTTATAAAGAAATTTATGTGTAAAAAAATTATCATAACATATTCAATTTCAATAAAAAATAAACTTATTATTTGTTGTTATTATAATCAAATATCTTTATAATATTTTTATAAATTATATGCTAGACATAAAACATCTAAAAAATTCAAATTTATTCATATAAAATTTAATTAACATGAAAAGCTAATTTGATCAAATTAAAGTTTTGTACCATCCAGTATATATAAAAAACATCTAACATGTCCATGAAAGCAATGCACTTAAAATACTTACTAAATCCATTGTATTATCTAAACATATTTTTTTTTATTAACAAAATAAAAATAAAATTAGCAAAATTTAAATCAATACTTATATAAACTTTATTCAAATTTTATTTTAGAATAATTTAAATAGTACAAAAAAATATTTTAATATAACTTAAATAATATAATAATCAAGCATTGATAATATTTTATCAATTCAATAAATAATATTTTAATTTAAATATCTTTTAGGCATCAAATCATAAAAACATTAATATTAAAAAATATGATAAAAAACATCACTAAGATATAGACATTAAATAAAGAAAGAATTATATATTTTAAAATGAAATCCAGAAAGGTTTCTAAAAATGGAAAATTTTAAGAAACATCACCGAAAATTTTAAGAAATATCACAGAAAATTAACTCTAAAACTACGAAATAATACAAACCAAAAAAGGAAAAATTATTACAACCGGACTCCGGACATAGAGATATGTCCGGAATCCAATGAATATCTCCACATGGAGCTGACAGTGAAAAAAAAAACTCGTTTCTTATGATCCGGCCCGATAATAAAGAGAATATTCCTCCCGTGTTATTCCACGTTATTCAAATATTATTATGATAGTATTGATGTGTTATTATGCTATTATAACACCAGGAATATTCTCAGAACACAATAATATATGAATATCACCACAATAACATCTGAATAACACAAAATAACACGGAGGAATATTCCCTTGTGCTAAAACGAATTTTTTTTATTTTTCTATCACCTCCACGTGGCGTGATTTTTATTGGACTCCAGACGTAATAATTTTTCCCAAAAAAGACACATGGTCCAAGGTTTATAGGCATCCAGTGAGAAGCACTCAGTAGACTGAGACGAAAACTTCAACCAAAAAAAAAAAAAAAAAAAAAAAAAAAAGAGGACTTCAGTCGCTCGTATAGTCTTCTTCATCTTCATGCTGTTTCACAAACTTCTCTATCAACCTCTTGCTTTCTCCTTCTATCACAGCATTCTTCGACAAACCACTACTATTATGGCCATCATTAAGAACCGGATCAGACTTGCACAGAGCTAGAGCAACGGCTGAACATGCAAAACGATTAATATTAGTATTGCATGAACATTACATTTCTTAATTCAGCCATGTCAAGTATTGATATCTTAATTCAAATATTAAATTCAATCGCTAGGAAAACCCAAGAGAGAAACATACAGAGAAAAAACACATCTTCCTCCCCATCACCATTGTCACAACCATAAGATTGCTTAAACTCAACACCTACAGGAATAAATGAGAAACAAAAAAAAAAAGGATTGCTTCCATCATTGTGATGAAATGTTCAATGGCACCGATATTTGTGAGAGAAAGTTCGCTCTCATGATCCGTGAAGATATAGAAATCGCTAGTGTCGGCAATGATGGCCTCGATCACTCGCAACGAACCACTGATAAATTTGACCCCATAAAAGCCTAAACCGCCTTGATGATGGGGAGTCGATATGCAATTTCATTCAACAGGGCATCCATCCATCAATATCCGAAACTATCTGTAATGCCAATACAAAAATTCAAAGAAATAATAACAAAGTTCTACTTATAACCGTGAAATGATATGAGTGGCCCCACTATAGATCGATCGACAATTTTAGACCAGTTTGTAATGACTATGAATTCCGCTAATATTATTATTTAACTGCAAAATATAGAAGCAAGCAAGAGATTTAAGCTAAAGGAAGAGAAAATATAGCCATTAACTCCGTGCGGCCGTTCAAGCAAATATCCAGTGTATTTGGTGCAATTTTAAGCGGATTCAACATTAGGCACTAGGCTAACACCCAAATGATAATCAGGCACCTAAGAAAGAGAGCTTAACACCGAAACACCCAGTCTAGGCACCCAAGCGCTAGATACAATCATACAACCCACCAAAGAGAGTTCGACACCCAGGAACCAAAATCAAACACACAGACACAAAAATCAAACATGCAGCCCAAGAGCTCAGTGCGTAGGGACCAACACCTAGATTCTAAGTTCAATAAAGCTGTATATGTGTGTTGACATCATTTTTTGGGTTAGATCATCCTTAGGCTCACTCATGGGTATTGTAGGATATTCCCACATCGATCACGATCATCATCGATTTTGATAGCCTTTGATCTAGCTCGATCAGTGTATTATTTGTATGATAATGTTTGACTATTGGTTTAGTCAATTGTAGTCACCACGCTCTATCATTGTGCTCAATTTTGGATTTTAATAAGTTACACAGTGTTTGTCATTGTGTTGGGAGGCAAATGACCGGTGCAATGGTCATTCGCCATAATTTTTATTTGGATTCATGCATGTGAGGCCTCATTTTGCATGAATTTTCACCAATATAAAAAATTTTCATCAAAGCACCATTTCACGAAACGAATTTTGTGTGAGTGCCTGGATCGTCGAGACAATTCCAATGAGCATGTCCGTGTCTGAATCAAACTTTGTTTGCTATGAGTCGAGGAATTAAATATTTATCCTCAATTAAATAATATATAAATTTAATATAAGTTTATACACATTTATGTATTAATATTAATATATGTTTATATTAATTAGTACATTATAAATATATATATATAAATAAAAATTAAACTTTCCTCCATTTTTTAGGATTACTTTTTATGGGCCCCACTCGGGGCACCAGTGAGCCACCCCAACCATCCACGGCTGCTTGCTTTTCCCTAAGCCCGTCCTACCCACACAACAGCAAACCCGAGCACCTCCCAGCCGTTAGACCCAACAACCTGTTGTTTCTCCTCCCAGCGGCAAGCCTCCAAACTGAAGTCCAGCTTCCTCTCTACTTAACTATATCTGGGGCCGCTTCCAACCTTTCACCACATCTCTTGCTGGAAATCTCTGCATCCGATGCTATTCCCGTCGGTAGAATCCCATGTGTCGCCTCCCATTCTCTCTCTGGTGATTCTTCTAGATGCTCCTCCTCATTTAATCCTTCCCAGCACACCTTCCCAGCCCATGCAACAGCCACACGAGCTGAGATAGGCGTAAAGGTATAAATCCCTATTCAGTAGAACAAGTTATTTGAAGTTTCTACCACAGAATCAAATTGAAATAATTCAGCATTTCATGTGTTCTGAACACCTTATGTTGCAATTTTTATGTGTGTTTACACACGCACATATATATACATACATACATACATACATATACATATACATATACATACATACATATACATATATATACATACATATACATATATATACATACATATACATATATATACATACATATACATATGTGTGTGTGTGTGTGTGTGTGTGTGTGTAGACATATACAAGTATATTGTATGCATATACATGTACGTGTGTGTGCATATACTTTCGTGATGTATGATTTTAATAGTTTCGTTATTTATTGTGACATAGATCAACGTGTCATGTGCTATCACAACAAAACATATCAAATTTCATGATGATTTCAGGTCTATTTGGGGTAGCTGCAGCTGTTCGAAGAAGTAGTTGTGAAGTTGATGCTCATAAAGTTGTGATGACTATTACAAAAAAATAAATAATAAAAAAATTTTGAAAAAATCAGACTGCAATTTTCTAACAGCCACCGCAAGTAGTCATGTTTGTTTGGAAAACACATCTTTCAACTACAGCTTCTTAAGAACTCAGAAAAAATACAATTTCACAAAAAAGTAAAACTGCGGTGCAGCAAGCACCATACCGCCGCCCCAAATGCACCCGTCATCTCCTTGATTCATGCATCATGTAGTTTTGAGGAAAATTTATATGACCCTTGCATGTCACCTTATGTGTTGACCTTGAAATACATTACACATTGTAAGATAAATTTATCATTACAAGCCATCAATTTCACTTTGCTTATACATTTTCTCTTTCTATATTACTTCTGGAGAATCAAAATGTGTCGTGATTGATTCCTTCATGCCTTCAATTTCATGTGAAATCGAATTCATTGTGTCTCAACATCTTGTAGCTCCCTCATTAAAGTTGGAACTGGTATGCCATCAAGTTGGTTACAATGCTGACTAAGGTAAATATCTGTTATTTTTTTGTGGCTTTATATATGTTTGTCAATGGATGCAAGCACACTAAGACCCGCTCTTTTCTTTGCATCCTCGAGTCACGTAGGGTTCGGTAGGTTAGAAATCTCAAGAATAATTAAATAACCTTACCCTTAGGAGCACTTGTATGGAATCATTTGATTTATCATCGATGATTTCCCTCCAATCACACTCGTGGTTTGAATCGCTTGATTTTAAATCAAGTTGGTTCAGATCGTTATTTTGCATTCTTAGAGCCCTCAACGCTATCTTTGTGATTGACTATCACCTATAAGTTTCGCCATGCCAATGCGCTAACATAGTAATCTTAAATATCATTTATTAAAGTTAAGCAAACATTAATAAGTTAAATAAAAGAGAATCGAACAAATAATTTTAAATTCGAAAATTCATAAAAATTATAATAATATATTTGATTCATTGTAGAACATGCTTTGAAGATTTACGAATGACCATTGAAATTGAAATAACTAGATCTCAAATAAAATTTAACTAAATCTAATGGTAAACATAATAATTGTTATTAACAATTACAGAAATATCATGTGTAGTTTAAAAATTTACAAGTTCCCATGATTTCAACTCCAAATCATTATCTAATTGTCACCAATTGAACATCATCATAAAGGATAAAAAGCGAACTCAAATTAGATCATTTTGATCTAAAAAATTAAATAAAAATAAAATTTTGATAGTTAAGTGATTAAGTAAATTCATTATATCATAGTAAATCTATTTGAGCTCAAATTCAGTTGGAAATTTTAGATAATGTTTAGAATTTAAATCGAAGCATCCTTGTAAATTTTCATGATATTTGCAAGTCATTTGGATTTATTATACTTTTTGAATTGAAAATGCATTAAAAAAATTTAAGCAAATATTAAAATTAAATAAAAATTTAAACAATCACAAAATTCTCAAAAATCAAGACAAAGTCATATTTAGGTCAAAATATACACTTTATTTAAAAAATACAATAATAAATTAATTTTAACTGATAAAAATCATAAAATATAGAAAATTGAAATTTTAATGTATAACTAGTTTTATAAGATACTAAATAACTTTTCTAAATAATTTTGAGTATTTTATAAAAATTAAACACATATATATACCTTAGAAGTACATATATGCATTTAAGTAATATCATAATAAATTCAACGTAAAAATTATAAAAAATAAATCACCTCAAAAAAATTTAAATTGAACCATCTTATTGGGTAAATTTGAATATTCAACGATAAAACATTACAATTTGAACTTAAAAGCTTAGTAATTTGACGCACAAAATATATCTTTCATACACTTTAGATGTTTGTGTTAGGTCACCTACTCTAACTTTAGGCCAATGAGATTGTGATTGTGATTATTACAACTTGATTTATTATGATTATCATTTGTTGTAATTTCCTAGTATACTGGACGTTATGGTAGCTTGTTTGCTAGACTGGATGTTATGGTGACTTGTGCGCTAGACTGGATGTTAAGACAGCTACTTTAGTCTTTTTTATTATTTGTTCTGCAGTATATATACATATATATATACATATATATACATATATATATACATATATATACATATATATATATCTTTTTCATGTTTTTTTACGGGTGCTAAAAATAATGATCCCAAGCACAATCTTTTGTGTGATATTTTTATACTTGTGTGTTTCTGGCTCCTAATCATTTTCTGTAGGGGCTTTAATAAACCTTGGATTTTTTTTCCAACTAATGAGTAATGTAGAGGTAGGCGTGTCTGTTAATTGTTGTTGGTCGGCTATGGACTTTCATGTGGAATGAAATGAGGACATATTTGACGACGGCGCTAGAATGAACCTCAACATGACATCGAAGCAAGGATGATCCTCAAGACGACGATAGAGAGAGGATGAACCTTAATATGACGACGGAGCAAGGATGAACCACGAATCAGAACATGAACCGAAGAAACTCATAAAGCTTACCCAACCAATGGGTCTGCCTTAGGTCTAGACTGGGTTGTATAAAAGGCAGATGCTTGATTGCCCCACTTTTTTTTTCCTTACTGAGTGTATAGCAGTACTCTGCACTAGATTTTCTGGTTTTTATTATTCGATTTGCGTGTTTGTTGATTTGATTTAATTTGATTCTTTTACATTTTTCACGATTAGAAATTGCATGTTTTTTCTAGGTTCATTATTGATGTGCTTGTAGCCTGAATTATTTGCGATAGGCTCTTAGGTAAATTTTCTATCCAATATAAATAATTTTAATCTAATTTTTTTGAGATTGGACTCAACCAAAAAAATAATAATAATTGATTGCATTCAACACCATAGGATTTCATTGCATATAAAATAATATCAAATAAAATTAAGTAGACACCCTATAGTGACTAGCTGATTGTGCGAAAATTATATGCATCTCATAATATATTCAATTTGCTCCTTGTCTTCAGGCCTTCATCCATTTCACATGAAAGAGGGATATAACCAGTGAAGATCAATGCCCTTATAGAGTGAAGTCTGCCTTTCTTACTTGATTTGAACTTGAGATCTTCTACGCATTCATTATTAAGGACTGCATACCCTTGCATAATCAGCTTGATACTCATACTAAAATATATGACTGGCATGCAAATGCTTATAGTTAAGGCAAAATAAATACACTTAGTATGAATAGGATAATAAAAAAATTATCAATTCAAAATAGCAAGAAATTATTTTGCCTTAATTATACGCATTTGCATACCAATCATACTTAACTTAATTTTTACAATCAAGTCATAAGGCCTACATTTTTCTATTATAAAATAATAGTCTAGTCTATCTTGCATTACATGGCAATCATTTCCAAGAAGGATTATAATGTGGGCATATTTAGGTCTACGTGGGGCTAAGTTATAAGTCTCATCGTCTTGTTTTCACTAGTTTAGTTCGTGAGCGTATCCAGTTAGTATGACAGTTTCCCCCATAGATTTATTTTTGAGGCTGAGTTACGAGTCTCATTTGATTCTTTTATAAGACCTCTTGCACCAAAGTGCTATCTTCAGTACAGTATAACCCAACCTTTGACCAAATGATATACCAATGCCAATATCGATATCAAATTTATTATTATTACTCCGAACAAATTTTCTTTTATTTTATTTCCTTTCATTTATTTTATTATATTTTGCTTTACTAAATGTTTTTTATTTTTGTTCTTTCATCTACTCTACTTTGATTTCTAGGAGTCATCGAGTTGAATTCATCACACTGAAGGTCAACCATTGGATGTAAATCAAAAAATCCAACACATCCTTTTAAAGAAGATTAAGGATAAAAGGTAAGTTGAACGTGCAAAAATTTTAGATATGGCGGCTATAATGGGAGCAATGATTTGGCCATGGGGCCAAAAACATTAAGAGACTATACACGACCCACAATGCATGAAATCTCTCAAGCTATTGTGAAATTGGGTATACAAGCAAAAAATTTTGAAATTAAGTAGACAACATTGCAAATAATCCAAAGCCTATCAAAATGAGGGCTCAACCACCGAGAACCCAAATGATCATATTTCAAATTTATTGGAAATTTGAAACACCTTCAAGTATAATGGGTGCCAAATGATGCACTAGGACTGAGACTTTCATTTTCACTAAGAAATTAGCTAATAGTTGGTTAAACTTATTGTCAAGCGATCTCATTACATGAGGCATTGCATGATGCATAGGGGGTTTAAATACCTCCTTAGAAAATGGCTGCATCAAAACTTGTCAAAGTGTAGATGTAGGTCCAGACATCCTACAATGGGCTAGTCAGGTCAACTCAAATATTGATTGATGTAGTCTAGATGTAAATTCACAAGTAAAATGCAAAAGGCAGCTTACAACCTACTATAAAAAATAAGCATGAGCAAATATCACTGGTTTAGTGAGAATATACTAACTAAGAAAGCAATAATTTTCACAAAAAAAAAAAAAAAAAAAAAAAAAAAGAACTAAGAAACCAATAGCCATCTTCCACAAGTTGGATCCCATCGCCACACTTACTACCAAGCTTGCTACAAAGTGAATGTCGTTGATTCATTAATGTCCTGTGAGCACTGCATAGGCCACTGAATAATTGAGTGATTTTTAGCAAACACCTAGCTTTAATCAGCAAGGAACCTATCAGCCACCTAACTTTGCACAACCAAGCCCATTCCATTAGTTATACTAGTCACATCTGTAGAATGATTTATATATGTCTAGAAAAGTATGGTAAATCTTGCAGTTTTTTAAGATTTTATAGATAGTTGATATATATAGAATACTCTAAAAAATTTGTGAAATGTGGTATATCTTATGAAAATTATAGAAAGTGTAATATTATAAAAAGTCTAAGATGTTCTTGTGTAAAAGGGCGGTCCTTTTAGCTTAGTTATTCCAATGATGGAAACTCATCAACTTGACATTCCAAAATCTAGGAGGTTTGTAGGCCATCCTAGTGCTCAAGAGGTAAACAACTTATGAGGACTAAAAAAATATTTTGAAGTTGTGGATACTTCAAATGATGAGGCCAAAATAAAGAACGCAGCTTTGTATTATGTCAACGTTGTCATGCTTCGATGGTGTCGATGGCAAGAAGGCATCAAAAAAGATACAAGCTATATTAATACTTTTGATGCCTTTAAGAATGAGCATAAGAGATAGTTTTGTCTTAAGGATGTCAAAGTGGTATATGGTTGCTAACGAAAACTTGAGCAATCATGTAGTATTCAAGACCATGTGAAGTACCTCACAAATCATTTACTGGATATTCTTGATATGTTCCATAAAAACTTCAGCTTTTACTTCATGGATGGACTACCAGCTCATGCAAAGATGAAGCTTAAGTACCATGAGGTACAGGATCTCGCATTTGCTATTGCAACAACAAATAGCTTAAACGAGTGCTCAAACACAAAGAACGAGACATCCAAATCCATCCAAAAAAAAAAAAGACAACAATATCAAAGGTGGTAAAGAGCACACTAGAGGAAATCAAAAGAAAGACCATCAAAGTCAAGATCAAAGCTTCAAGAAGCACAAGAAAAAAGATAAGCCGAAAGAAAATTTTGATCGATTTAATCCTAAAAAAGGATTTATTTTTTTGAATAGAACCATAAAACATAGCTTTAGGATCCAGGCTTTAAAAGCATTGTTTGCTATGTATCAATAAGAAATGAAAGTTTTATTACAGAAATTTCAAAAAGATCTGATTGAATAAAATAAAAACTGATATGCCAAACCTTGTAACCAGGTTGCATAAAGGACAAACTATTTCTGATCATTGCTGACAAGAAAAAAAAATACCTACAATATAATCGTTTTGGTGGATAAAACTATACTTTTAGTCCACTAATATTATCATGGGTGTCTGCTGAAGAGCAGTATTAAATTTTCAACGGACACTTAAACAAGTTGCAGAACTTTACTTGCAACATGTTTCTCACCTCAAAGTAATATATCGCTGTGAATACTTCCAAATCAGGACAAGAAGAAAGATATGCAACAGTTACCACCTACTCATTCAGTATTCTTAACCAAAGAGTCAGTAGAAACTTAGTCCCCCAGCTATAAATCCTTCCTGGACTACTTTTCCAATGGATCAGGGCTCTTCATTATCCTTCGCAATTGCCTGTCTTGGGCATGCCGGGCAAGAAATGTTGGCATCAAATCCTTCTCTTTAGGAAAAGGAACCTCATGGAACCAATCATGGTTGAGTGCATCTTCAGCAGTAATGTACTTTCCAGAGTCATGAGTTACAAGTTAACTCAGCAAGTCAAAACCAACCTCTCAACGAGTTCATGCCCAGAAAATGAAGTGGACGGGAACTTCTCATGCAGCCTATCAGAACTTTGCAAACCCTTGCCATATCTTCTCATTTGTATGGTGGATAACTCCCACTTTCTCTTTCCTTTTGTTGATTTTGACCGAACCCAACTTCTTGTAGGCTCCGCTTAGCAATTTTGTATTCCTTTTTGATATATTAATGCAAATGCATATTTCAAGGCCATGTCTTCTCATCTGATGTGCCACAAGTTCTAAATATCTTATCAAGTTGATCAAATTTGGTCTTGCTGTTGAATAACGATTCTTCTCTAAGAATTCAACCATTATACATCCTAGGGACCACATATCAATTGTTGTTGATTACTTCTTCGTACCTAGCAGAAGTTCTGGCATTCCGTACTACAAAGTCACAAACAAGCGTGTATATGGCTTCAATGGACTCCCATATTGACAAGCTAAACCAATACCACAAATTGTTGATGACTTTAGATCCCCATGAAGAGCACAATTATCATGCAGGTACTCGACACCTGACAAAAGCTGCAATATTAAGCGATGTTTCTTCTGTAGTGACCCTCATTGAACATAAAATTGTCAAAAAATGAAAGCTCTTAATGCATTGACTGCTAATCCTAAAGAGTGCGGATCCGAAAGCAGCCATTAGAATGCTCAAGTTAATTCACTACATCTCTTTAATGTTGTTCAGAGTACCTCAAGAACTCAAACCAAAGAACCTCTATTTGTGGATGCTACAATCAACGAGAAGGGCACTAAGGCATTAGTTAACATTGGTGTACTCATAACTCATCCCGTAGAAGAAGCTTAAAGTTTAGGCTTTCAAGCAAGTGGCAGAGGTGGTTCAAAAAAAGTTGTCAGCTCCGCAACCAAACCAATTCAAGTTGTAGCCTAAGGCGTACAATCCACACTTGGTGCATGGGTGGGCTACTTGGACTTGTACATGTATTAAGGAATGAATTCAAAATGGTTCTTGGAATGGATTTTTTGAACTAAATAAATGCTTTTCCAATCCCTTAGTAAACTCAGTATGAATAGTAGTAAAGAAAGGCACGTGTTGTTCCAACAATTAAAATATACCTAGTTCTACATGAAGGCATTATGAGCATGCAATCCAAGAAAGGCTTGAGATGAGATGATGAGAACTATTGAGCTACGACTAAAAAGCTTGATAATGAAGAACCACTTCCTCCACCAACTTTCCCAAGTAGAAAAAAATCCTTATAGAACACAAGGATGTCATACTAGAGGAGCTGCCAAAGAAGTTACCACATAGATAAAAAGTTGATCACCAAATTGAGCTTGATCCAGAAGCAAAAACACCAAAAATGAGTCCATGCCATATGGCCCTACCAAAGTTAGTTGAATTAAAAAGTTAGTTACAATGCCTACCTGAACCCAGGTTCACTAGGCTCTCCAAAGCCCTATTCAGTGCTCCAGTCTTATTTCAAAACAATGATGGTTCTCCATCCATGCATGTACATTGATTTAAGCACCCTAACCAAAATCTCCACTAAGAATAAGCATCACATTCCACTAATAGTTGATTTCTTTGACCAACTTGGGGATGCCCGATACTATACCAATCAATATCACATTGCCAAAGGCGACATGCCCATTATTACATGCGTATCAAGGTATGGTTCCTATGAATTTTTAGTCTTCCCTTTTGGTTTAACAAATGCACCACCAACCTTTTTCACCCTAAAGAACAAGCTCTTCTACTTTTATCTCAGTCAATTTGTAGTAATTTACTTAAATGACATTACGATATAGAGTAAAATAATACAAGATGCACATAAAACACTTGAGAAAAGTGTTCCAAGCCCCAAGGAATAAGGAGCTATACATCAAAAAAGAGAAATGCTTCTTTGCCCAAAAAGAATTATCATTCTTGACATAGGATTAAACTTGGAAAGCTTATAATAGAAAATACCAAGTTGCATGCCATTTAAAGTTGGAAGCCACCCACTATGATTCACGAGTTAAAATTCTCTTATGGACTAGTGAACTATAATCGATGAATTAATCAAGGGATACGCAACACAAGTGACACCATTGACAAACTTTCTTAAGAAGCCAACCATGGCAATGGCATGGAATGCCAACATGCTTTCAAAGACCTAAAAATTGAAAAATGTTAAGGCTCAATCCTTAGCTTGGTTGATCACTTTAAGACTTCAAGGTGCACAAAAATGCTTCAAACTTTGCAATCGAATGAGTGCTTATGCAAGTTCATCCTATTATTTATGAGAACCGCAAACTTAAAAGAAAAAATATCATTATATAATAGAAGAGAAATAAATAACAAGAACTATCCATTTTCTAAGAGTTTTGTAACATTACTTAGTAGGCTCCAAATTAATGATCATGACTGATGATATTGCCATGAGCTATTTCTAAACCAAAAAAAAGCTAGGCCTAAAGCAAAAATTGATTACCACCTGGAGAATAAGCCAAATAAAACTAATACTATGGAATCCGGAAGATAAAGGGTAGCAACCATCAGTCAAGTGGATATTCCCTTGTCCGTATCAAGCAAGTTATTCAATAGAACACTGAAACCTCATTGATGCAATGGCAATGATTTTGGCTAGATGAAGGACTGTAATAAAAAAATGGAGAGACATCTCCTTCTACCAAAATAGGGGAATCATTGTCGTGAGATAATAAGAGATTGTCATGACTCTATGTGGATTGGTTACCCTGGCATGAAGCACATCCTTGCACTATTAAAAACCGCATACTACTACCCAGAAATGAGGAATGAAGTACAATCATATGTGAAGACTTCTCTTGCATGCCAACAAGGCAAGGTGAAGCAAATAACGCTAATAAGATTAATTGAATCATTGTCTATTCCAACAAAATCCTAGGAAAGTGTTTCCAAGGACTTCATCACCACCTTGCACAAATTAAAAAGGTGTGAAAGTATCATACTATTCATCGACCAAGTGAACAAATATGCAATCTTCATTCTATCCCCTACTAATTGCAGCACTGAAGAAAAGGCTCGTCTGTTCCTACACCACAATGTCAAACTGAGAAGTGCATCTAATATAAAAAGTGATTGAGACACTCATTTCACAAGATGATTTTGAACATACTTTTTCAAATTACTTGGGTTGGAATAACTCCACAAGCTTCCATTTTTAAAGTGATAGACAAAATGAGCAAGCCAATGCCCTACTAGAGCTATATCCAAGGCACTATGTTCGTGCTAACCAACAAAATTGGGCATCTCTTACAATTAGCAAAAGAGTGAGACAACTAGTTGAAGTCCCTTTGAGGTGTTCATAAAGCAACAACCTATGACACCCCCCTCAAACTTGCAACAAATTATGAAGGCAAGAGCCCAATTACATTCAAGTTTGCTAAGTCAATGGCATAAGCAAGTGGAATTAACAATAAGTTTTAACAAAGCATTCAGAAAAATGAAGAAATAGGCGGACAAAAGAGAGGACACTTAGGGGATGTTTGGTTTGTTGATAAGGTGATGTAGTGTAAAATGAATACAAGGCAGAAGTGATGCATTGTATGTGAAATGCTTTGAAATTGTTTGATTCGTTGTAAAATAAATGAATAATTTTTTTTTAGTTTGAAATAAAATGAAAATAATGCATTTCGAAGTAATGCATTTGTCAATGTTTGCGAACGACGATGGCCAGTGGCAGAGATGATTGATAGCGGGCAACGGGTGATGGTTGGTGGGGGTGGCTAACAGCGTTGGTCGGCGATCGTGGCCAGCAGCCGAGGGAGGCCAAAACGGGCTGCGGCGGTTCCCATCGATGGTGGTCGATGGTGAATGGCTGTAGCGAGCAGTCGGCGGTGACCTGTGATGGTGGGTGTGGCTTACGGGCGATGAACAAGATTTTAAATTCACTATGTTTTTGAAATTCGGTCAAATTGAACAAATTCTAAATTCAAAGAAAATGAACTAACAATTGACTTTCAAATATAATGCTATTTTACATAGAGTTTAAATTTCTTTCGAACAAACAACTGAATTTTCAAAACACTGCATTAAGAATGCAATGCACTCCTAATGCTGCCAACAAAACAACCCCTTAGAGTTCAAAGAATACGACATTATCATGATGAGGCTTCTTCTCCAACAATTCAGAAATTTTAAGAGAATTTTATAAGAGCTTCATTAGAAGATATGAAGGCCCATTCCCGATACTAAAATTCATGGGGTAGGTTTCTTCTAGCTCTACCACTCTAATACCCCAGTGATTCCAAAAGTAAAAGCTAGACGATAAGTTCTTTAAATTCCTATATGTATCCAAGAAACAACATATCAACATACCCTCTAAAAATGCACTAGCACAAATGCCTAATTAAGTTGAATTTATGAGATATAATCCAGGAAGAATAAATCGGAGAGCTACTAGATGATGGTGTTAATGATGCTATGCCACAAATGAAGTTGCCAACAAAACAAGAATATGTTGAAAGCTTCATGATATAAAATGTCATAGAAGGAGAGCAATTTGACGATGCTCTCTAAGCTTTTGGGGCAACTATCAAACTTATGCCTCTCCCCATATGCAGGAAAGTCGAGCTTGTTGACCTTAAAACTACTGCCTTCTCTCCAACTCATTGATAATTCAATCAAATAGCTAAAGGGGATTTTGGAGGATGCAATAAAAAAGGTAGGGAAGTTCATCTCCCAATGGACTTCATAGTCATGGATATGGTGGAAGACATGCCCAAGTATCACATCATAGCAGGATGCCCCTTCTTTGTTGCTAGGAGAGCTCAGATCAACTTCTAAAAAGACAAATTACTGTTGTGGATGCAAGAGGAGTTGGCCTTTAAAGTTTATGAAGACCAAAATAATCAGCAAAATAAGGGTAGTGGAAATCTCTGATTGGACTTAGATACAAATAATAATAATGCCTCACTTAATTGAAAATAATCTGATGAATGCATCTAGGTGAAATTATTCCCTAGAACTTTAGCCTAGTTTTAATCTGTATCATTTTAGTAGTTAGATTTTATTATTTTAGTTTTAATTAAGTTTAGAATTTAATCATATTGATCATTTAAAAAATAAAAAATCAACTCAATTTCAATAATTGGTATCAATCTCTATAGAATGATACTCATCCTCACCACTTTATTAATTGTGTAACTATATACTCTATCAATTTTTTGGCATCATTGTTGGAGTAAGGATTATTTCATCTTAATTGGACAGATAAATTCAATGCAGCATCATATAAAATCCCAAGATTTACAAACAATGAAATAAAGCTTCACATGATAAATATACTGTGATAAAGAATCATTGCTTGGGCAAAAAGTGTTGCTTTATAATTCAATATTAAACACATGAAAATTAAAGTCAAGTTAAACCAGACCTTTTACAGTAAAAAAGGTTCACTCGTATGACACAATGAAGATATGTTAGGAGGAAAATTGTATTTTAAATTAAATGTTCAAAGATTAAAATCTTCCATTGACAATGATGTCCAAGAATGTATGGCCATCATCCTATTTAAAAATCCAAAGAAGCTTGATATCTAAGATACAATGTCAAATTGAAGACGTTAGAACTAAACTTTAGGGTTAACCCTAAACCCTAAACCCTAAACCCAAGAATGTATGGCCATCATCCTATTTAAAAATCCAAAGAAGCTTGATATCTAAGATACAATGTCAAATTGAAGACGTTAGAACTAAACATTTTGTTAGAAAGCAACTAAATATTTCTGACTCTTTTATGTAATTTTTAGATATAGAGGATAATTATAGTTTGTTTCCCATTCAGGAATGATTGAAATTAAACTTGTGCCAAAAGAAAAACGTTTGTCCCCTGATCTTACTTTAGATTTCAATGTTTTTTTTTCACTTGTGATCTTTGAATCATTGGGTACAATGTAATGTTTAAGTGTAAGAGTGGCTAAGAATTGCATTTGTTGTATTTATTTTATTTTCAACTTATTTCCTGATATTTTGTGTTATTCCTCCAATTTTTTTAATTTCTAGTTAGTTAATTACGTGAGACATACGATCAGGAAGAAAAACCATTTAGTTCAATGACTTGCACACAGAGAAAGGTTGAAGAGGGTGATGTTGGGGCGAAATTAAATGGTGAGCTAATTACAAAAAAATAGGTCGTTACGTAGTAGTACACTTGTTAATTTTCTATTTGCTAAAGGTAGTAGTAAACAAAATGTAATTATATGTATTGCAGAAAAAATGATTATAGCCCTTCTCTGTATTTTATCTTATTCCTCAACCCCTTCCTTGGATGGGAAAGCAGCCTCAAATCTACATGGTTTTTGTGCTACCCTTTGTTTTCTCTATTTTCATCCAACAGTAGAGCTTAATAAAAGTTTTTTCAATGACCACTCTAAGGTGAAGATGTCTTGATAATTAGTGATAGAGACACCAAAGTAGGTTTTCAAATATCTAATTTAGCCAAAAAGTCTCAATTTATGGATGTAGGTTCAAAGCAAATACTCCTATTACAACAACTAAAATGTTCTATTATTAGAAAAAAGCTAATAGAAATCCAAATTCCTATTGAAAAATAAAATTGAAGGGCTTCATAATAAAAATCTCAAACATGTGAAGGTGCAAAATGGAGTTGATAATAGGCTTTATGTTCTGTGTTGAACTGTAATAGTGTAACTTGAAACATTTAGAAATATGCAATAAAATCACACATTGTTAGGTTTAAAATTTGAAAAGTTTAGAACTTAAATGCTCAAAGTCAAGCATTCAAACATGAAAAGAGATGCATTGTGATAACTTCCATGGAAAAAAAAAATTAAAATGAATAGAACAAAACATCAATGAATTTTCTATGTATGTTACAAATTACCTTCAGGAGTACATCTCCGCGAGCCAAAGTGATGCAGACCTACATAAGTTCCTTTCACAGCTCCATTATTGTACACCAAAATAGTTGGAAGGTTATGGTCAGGATATCTAGGAATGCAGTCTGTAGAGACAATCTTAACAAACTTTGTGCCTGGGTATCTAGCAGCAAGCTCCTCTAAGCATTGTAGAAGTAACTCACATTGTGGAAAGCTGCCCCACCATTCAAAACAATCCAATGACTATCAAGCTTAAAGTAATAAAATTTGAAGCAATATTCTTTCTGCACAACCTCTAGCCAGAGTGAGGATACAAAAAAAAGTAAATTAAATATTCGGCAAAGAGCTTTTATATTGAAAAAGGAGGACAATGAACTGACACATATTCATCTTCCACAGATTTTAAACATGGATTCAACTTAAAAAAGTTCAACGAAAGCAGCGTAGGAGAGAGAAGTAAACTCTTCTCACCATTACAACTCAAATTAAGCCATATATAAAGGAAATAAAATCATAATTTAGTCTCAAAAATCATATTAACGAGAAGTATGCAAAACAAATCATCGATCAAATACACATGGACTGCAAAATACCTATCCTTGAAGAGAAGCACGACGACCCAGACATCAGCAGGGGCCTGAGAAACCTCGCGGACGAAATCGGACCCCGTTATCAAAAGCACTGATCCGAACCGAGCAACCCTAGCCGCCGCCTGCATCTCTGCCAGCCTCCGCTTCCTGAGCCGCTACAATGGTACTCAATTAATAGAAAAGGGAAACATAAACTTTCGGACACAGAAAAAGGAACAAAAGTTCACACCTGTACTCTTCTAGGAAGCGATTGTCATCGACATCAGGGTCATCTTCCAAACCCTCGAGCTCCTCAACAGTGTGCTCGTCGATCCATTCCTTAGATTTTTGGCGGAGGTCGGGATCTTCTGAAGGTGTGAAAGGCGGCGGTTTGAAGATTTCGGGGTTTGCCCGACCCGCCGTTGTATGTCGTCCCATTCAGTACTGGCGCCCTCCTCGCCCTTGTAGACGAAGTGGTAATCCATGGCTCTCTCTCTCTCTCTCTCTCTCTCTCTCTCTCTCTCTGGTCGTTTGGTAATGGATCTAGAGCACGATATTATAAATAGAATGATTTTAACTTAAAATCGAACCAAATATAATAATAATAATAAATCCAAGTTCCGTTAAATCTAGTCTTAATTTTATTTCTTTCTTCCTTTAATTTTATGAAGTAAATCTTAATTTAATAAATTTAATTACGAGCTGGATTTATTTTGTCATAACTCATGATGTCTTTCATCACGGACTCAATATGATATTCAAATATATGGGTTTTTATAAATCTTATTTAACTTAAATCTAAGGTCACCCAAACACTCACTTAACGTGGGTCAATTTGGACAAATTAAATTTACAGAATCCATTTAATTTCGTTCTATACCTTTTTGCATCTGACTCCATACAAATTAAGGGTCTGTTTGGGGCAGCTTATTTGACGGATGGTATTTTGAAAACGCACTTGACCCGTTTAGGTAAATTGCGTTTTGGCAGCTTATGTGTTTTCAAAACGCTGAAAATAATATTTTCATACTGCACCTATCTGCATCTATCTAGGTGCGGTGGCAGCTTTCCGGCTGTGATCCGGCTTTTCCAAAAAAAATAAAAATAATAGTCACCACACGTAGCTTACCGGCAGATTATTTTTAATTAGCTTATCAGCATATTATTCAATAAGTTGTAACTACCCAAACAGACAATAAATTTACAATTAAAATGCAAGCATTAGTTTTGCATTTTTTGTTCATTTTATCACATCTTTAAATTATTTGGTAGCAATTATATTGAAATTTAATTTTCATTAAATAGTGCATTAGATAAAAATTATTCTTAGACAACTATTAATCATGAATAATAATTATATAATAAAATCCCCTTTTTTGAACTAATATTTTTAACTTTAGCTTCGTTAGTGTATTTTTTGTGTTGTAATTATAAATCGAATTTGCTGACGCAACTCATTCGATCATGAACTGGTGGTCGGTCAATCCAAAACACATGATGGACCATTTCTACTGTTGAATTGTCGAGAATCGATTAAATTGCTGCTTCAACCGACATATCAGAGAACTAGTTTTATCTTTTGAAAAATCTAGATAATATTTTATAGCTCCCATGCACCGCAGGTCATTTTCCTAATTCAAAAAGCAACATCAAGTCAACATGTAAGAACTGACAAGCTTGCTCTATATATATATATATATATATATATATATATATATATATATATGTAGAGAGAGAGAGAGAGATTGAATTTAATTTAATTTGATGGAAAATATAGCCTAAGTAACAAAAAATTACAATTTTAGATGCATTGTATATTTAGTGTAATTTGTAATGTTCACATTCTAATTGCTATGAAGGCCCTGATAACCTTTTCACTTATCTTGAAGTAAATGTTTCATAATTTAGAATTTAACTTAGTTTCCTGAAGTCAGGATTTGATCTTTCCACACCCTCTATTGCTTTGTTTATCAACCATATATGTTGTTGCATTTTTGCATACTTGATGTTTTACCATCTAATAGTTATGCTTTCTGCGGAATGGTGAATTTTGTGTTTTTCTTTAAGTTAACAATATGATATCTTTTGTATGAGAATGCTTAGGTGGATGAGTGGCTTGAACCTTAGAGACAAAATACAAAATGAATATATCCGTGATAGAATTGGTGTAGCTTCAGTGGCAGACAAGATTAAAGAGAGCCGTGTTAGATGGGTTTGGTCACATTAAATGTTTACCATCTGATGATCCTGTTAGGAGAGTGGATGTTTTAGATTCGACTTATGTTAAGAAATGCAAAGATAGGCCCAAAAAGACTTAGGCATATTTTATAAAGAATTATCTTAACCTATTTGAACCAATGTTCTGAAAATCGGACCCGACATTGAACCGGCAAAAGGAGAGATTTGTAGAGAGAGAGAGAGAGAGAGAGATGGATATAGTCACGTCATGTTAAGTTTATATAAAGGTATATAGAGGCATGACCAACTTCTTATTATTTTAAAATTAAAAATTTTTTGAGTCTCTTATGGAATATATCAATTTTTTGGGAATAGGACTGATTAAGAAATCATTTTATTTGTTTATTTTTATATTTATGATACTATATTATTATTTTACTTTGGGCAATTTGGAGTGGTTCAATATAATTTCTGGTGAGAATTTGAGAATTTGGGCAATTTAGAAATTTTAGGGTTTAAGGGGCATTTTGGTAATTTGGGGAAGTTTGGGGGTAGAAGGCCAAAGTTGGGAGTTTTGGTAGAATTAAGGCTCATTGGGTATGTTGATCATAAAGTTGGTATTTTACCTTATGCCATGAGACCAATGGGAGAGCCCATTTTGGTTCCTCCATATGTTGGTCCTAGCCACATTAGCTAGCAACTAAGAGCTTGAGACCAAACACATGAGTTTCCAAAAGAGTGGGAGGATAGGTCAAGTGTAATGTGATTTTAAGGTTTTAGGTGTGTGTGAGGTTGTGATGAGCTTGTGCGCGTGTGAGGTTGTGATGAGCTTGTGTGCGTGTGAGGTTGTGGCCAAGACCAAGTCACCCAGGGTTGTCTTAAGGCTTGATTAAACTTATAGGAACTCACTCTCGAGTCTCCACATGTTGATCTTGATAATCCCAAATGACATTTGGGGGCTTGTGACCACCCAGGTGGGACTGTACAAGAGGAGGAAAGAAGTGTTAGGATTTTTTTTATGTGGGAGGGCTCTATTTACTAAGTCCTCTGGGATAATCAACAGAAAAGTCTTATGACTAGATCCTAGGCTTCTAAAGAGAAGAAATTAGATCTCATCAAAAATGAAGTCAACAATGCCCTTAAAGAATTGAAAGGTGTTAATAAAAGCCTTAGCAATAGTATCCCTGATATTACTTTTAATCTTAGGAATATCAACATTCCCATTATTGAAAGGAATATTGGATATAAATTTCATATCCTCATATTTAAGTAAAACCTTTCAATTATCAATATTCCATCCATTATCATGCTAAAAATCTTTAACCATAATCTTATTATCTTCAGGGCCACCATACCAATCTACAAGATTATCATTTTGAAGCCAATCGTCATACCAGAAAAAAACCTTACCATTACTAATATCCAAAGTAATAAGATTATTAATTAATTTTGAAACTTTAAGCATGTTTTTTTTTTTTCAAACAGAGGAATCAAACTTAGAATTATTAAGTGCAAGGGGATGCAAATCATTAAATGATTTAACTTGTAAAAGAGTAGCCCAAATGGAATTCTACTGTCTAAATCTAAACCATTACTTCATATGATTTATATGCATTGTATCAGCAATTTTCCTGAAGCCAATACCACCTTTATCCAATGGTTTACAAATATTATTCCAAATTTTCCAATGTATGATTTGTTTACCATAATCATCCCATAGAAATTTATTAATAAAACTCAAAGGCATGTTCATAATTTGCATCATATACATACAAAGGAAGGGAAGTTAGAATACTTTTAAGAATAGTAATTCTTCCTCCAAAATAATGAAATTTATTCTCCCAAAAAAAATTTTCTTAAGTTTATCAAATACATCAGAGAAAATGGCATTCCTTTTACTCTTCTTATATAAGGTAAATCCCAAGTTTTTAATAGCCAAATTAGTTTTGTTGCAATTAGTGTAATCCACAATCCAGTTCTTTTTAACAGTAGAAAAATGTTTAGAGAAATAGAAGTGACATTTAGAAGTATTGAAAAACATACTTGATACATCTTGAAACTGACTAATTTCATTCCAAACTTTTTTGATGGACATTTTATTTGCATTAGTAAAAATAATTAAATCATCAGCAAAACATAAATGAGAAATACCTACTCTACCTATATGAAAATAATACATGTTAGGGTTATTATGAAACAAATTATTAATACATTTAGAGAAGTAGTCAAAAGCAATAATAAAAAGATAAGGTGATAAATGATCACCTTACTTAATATCTCTAGAAGCTTTAAAAAAATTACAAGCTTTACCGTTGATTAAAATAGAATAAAAGTTGTTATTAAGAATTCTACTAATTATACTGCAAAAACTATCTTAAAAGCCCATTGGTATCAAAAGTTTTTTGATATCCATTTTAAAAATAATAATCCCCCATTACCTTTATTGTTCAAATCTAAAAGCAATTCTTGCACATTTAGGGAATTATCACAAATAATCCTCCCCTTTATAAAAGCAGTTTGATTTAAACTAATAATCTCATGAAGTAAAGGTTGAGTTCTATTAACTATAATCTTAGAGATAATTTTAGAAATCACTATATTTAGACTAATTGGCCAAAAATTATCCCAAGATATAGCATTGCTAATCTTAGGGATAAAAACAAAATTGGAAGTCTTGAAATACTTAGGTAAATCAATAACCCTGAAGAAATCTTGTATAGTATCAACCAGATCAAAGTTAATAAAAATACCTTGAACCACCTCAAACTAATAATGTCCCAACACTGTTTATAGAATTCAACAGTGAAACCATCAGGGCCAGGTGATCCCGATTGTTTATATGCAACAATATAACAATTTATACGGTGATTATATTTTTTCACTTATATTTCCTTATTTCGCATCAAAAGCAAAAATTTGAACCTGAAGAAAATAAGAATTCTACTTTTTAATTTATATATATTGGGATACTATGCTCAAAAACTAGAAACTAAAACTAAAATAAAGGTAGAAATTGGTGTCTTACAGCGTATCGTTATCAAGTAATATAAGAATTTTTTTATTATGCGAGACTAGAAGTAGCCCTTAAGGAGACTAGAAGCCAGCCCCTCGAAAAGTCCCAAGCCTCTCTTTTTATGGTTTTCCTAGAGGTGCCTTGGTATCCCTTCAAAATGTGTCCAAATTCGATGTATTCTCCAAAAGGATGCCTCCTTTCACAAGTCTTTTAACCATATTTTTGTTTCTAGTGGTTATAACCACCCTCTTTAGCCAATAGGTGCCTCAAATGTCTCTTTAAAATTTGTTAAAATAAATTAACCCATCAAGTAACTATCACTAGCGCTTATGCGTAGGGCCTGTAGCGCTAGGCACGGCCTTCTCTGTTTCATGGGCGCTTAAGTGTCGGATATGGTGCTTAGGCGCCAAAATACTTTTGCACCATTTTTTCATTTTTGCTCCATATTTGATCATTTTTCACTCATTTACATTTTTACTTGTATCTGTAAGAAAAACACAAAAATACATTCCATTAAAGCGCAATATCTGAAAAATAGATGTAAAAATATGTATAAAAACACTATATATTTTAGGTTTATCAAAATCCCCCAAACTTAAAATATTACTTGTCCTCAAGTGACACTTCAATTTTTAAAAACTAAATAAATATGATTACGTATATGAGTTTTGTTAGGAGGTTCTAAAATTTTTTTTTAGAAATATAGTATTCTAATTTAGAAAAAATTCTAGTGAATGAGACCAACTTAAAGTTTAGAAATCTTTAAAGTGAAGAAGTATGAAAAATATGAGAGTGAATGAGACCAACTTAAAGTTTATAAATCTTTAAAGTGAAGAAGTATGAAAAATGTGAGTTTCAATCTAATTCAGAAATACTTGTAGATTTTCCAAATATAGAACTTAAACATTTTATTTCCTTCACTTAAAAATTTTTATTAAGTATAATTTTACTTACTATATTATATCCTTAAGCTTAAGAGTTTATCAAGTTTAATACTTTAAAAAGATCACATATATAACCAATTTTTTATTAGACACTAATCCTTCCACTTTTCCTCCCTTTTCTTTTCTTTTTCTTTTTCTTTTTCTTTTTTTTAGGCAATGATTACTATAAATGGATAGATCTTTAATAATTTTGAATTCCACTCCTCCCTTCCTAAAGTAAAGAATTAATATTTTTCTTTTACTTAAAACATAATAATAGCTTATGAAAATTATTTTTAATAAATGAAATTTAAGTTTCAAAAATAAAAGTCTAATCCTTCCACATTTTTAAAAAATATAATATCTCATAGAAAGATAGTTTACACAATATTTATCATTTCTACATTTAAGAACTTTTAACTATAAAATTTTCTACATCACTTATAAAATTTTAACTAAATTTTCTTACTCATTTCTATAATCAAAATTTTACTTCCCTAATATAACTTCATATACATGAT
>NW_018219639.1:79901-103608 GCF_001263595.1 Phalaenopsis equestris | reverse complement strand
GCAGGAATGGAAATTAAGATAACATGCTTACAGGAATTTTTACACCCTATTGATACAAGAACAAAAATTTTAAATAGGAGTAAAATTATTTCTTTTATCAAAATTTTCTCATTTTAATTTTAATTTAACATGTAGAGGTTCATAAGACTTCTAAGTAGTGGGTAACAACATATAAGCAAACAAACACACTGACTTTGACTTCACAATCTCAACATAAAATCAAACACACTAATATAAAAGAAAAGACAAGATAACATTTTTTTGAAATTGAAGTTAGAACTAAAGCTAATAAGATTTTTAACTTTCCTAAAACTCAGAAATAAGTTCAATGCCGACTAACTAAAGCACACTACACATCTTACTTCACACAAGTACTACCACAAAATATAATCACAATACTAAAAAAATACAAAACACAACTATTACATTAACAATTAAACATAACACCTCAACTCAACAAAAGATCTACAACAACAACAACAAAAAGTACAACAGTAGGAAGTTCACACAATAAAGTACTTTAAATTATTACAAATTTAAAACAACCTTAGTCCCCCTCCTCATCATCATCATTAGTGTCACCACTATCCCAAAAGTTGCAGGCTCATAATCATAATATTTTGGATATGAAAAGAATTCCACTTCTTGGTTACCCCTAATGAGGCTCTCCAAAGATGAGTGAAATTTCTTCTCATGATCACTATGTCTTCTGACATATCCATTAATATTATCTACAAAATTTTCTAAATTTTGTACCTTATCTGCGGTAAAATTAATATTATCCATCATCATTTTCAATAATTGATCCTGAGATTCAGTAGACTAAGCTCTAGATGTAGATGGTCTCAAAGTAGATCTTCTAGATGTAGAAGCATCGGAGATAGAAGCAGCAGACTTTATCATTCCATAACTCCATGAAAATCCTCCTCTCCAACCAAAAATAGAGTGCTACAAATTTGATTTCACATTCACACTAGTAATGGGCTTTAGAGGTAACATCATTTCTTCCTAACTATCATATCCAACTTCTGCTTGCTCACATAAAGAAAAGATTAAGGAAGCAAATCCCAAACCTGCATTAGTAGCAGCAATAGCAGAACGGATGATAGTCTGGTAGATAAGTGCCCTACTGTTGAAAGGCTTAAACTGCTGAATACAATAATTTAACATCACTCTCTCTAGTAACTTCACTGAGATGATTGGTCGGCAGTAGATAAGCTGAAATAAAATAATGTCATGCCTTTGAGGTGGCATTTAACTTTGAAGTGGAAAATTTGACTCGCCTTTCATTTGTAATCTTCCAGAGTCCTCTTCCAACAGTCAAATATGAAATAATCTCATCCAACTCTGTCTCAATAGGACTATAATTTGAATAAAAACACAAAGTATTGGGGGCAACTGGTAAAACATGTTAATTACCTCTAGTGAAAATGGTATTGATTTTCCTCTTACTATAACTCGATCTTCTTCTGCCTCTGGGAGATTAACATAAACCAAACTACAGAAATCACTGCTATAGCAGAAAAACAACAGAATCGTTCCCACCGTCGACTAAGAATTAAATCCTCAACAGGTCCTCCCGGATTTTTAAAACATCGCTCCTGTATAAGTTTTCGTGATTGTAGAGCATTACTATACCGATCTTGAGCTTTTGAACTCACAAATTTACTCGAATCAAAATGGGACTTCCCCTTACTCCTCTTCATTCTTGTTGACATTTCTAATATTTTCAAAAGTCCAAAATATATCCATGAATCAAGTTTAAACTACTAAACTCAACTTCTATAAGCTTAAACTACAATTTCTATGTAATTTCATAGATTTTTCTCCAATTTTTGCCATGAATAGTGATTTTTTGGTATCTCCAAATGTACTCAAAATACATGGTGAAAATCCAAAATTTCTACATAAAAGTGAAGCTCTTACCTCAAGAAATCCAAATCTAGCAAATTTGGCTTAACTCCACCAAGAAATCTCCAAAATAAGATTTGGCCTAAACTCAAAATCTTGAACGTCGAAGGTAGAAGATAATGATAGGAGTGAAAATGGAAATTTTCTGGGTTTTTTTTCACTTTTAACCATTCACGAACCGCCACTTAAGAGCACATGTTTGGCGCTTAGACACCTGCCTCTTGAGCTGTCTCGCGCTTAAGCGCGGGGTTGTGGTGCTTATGCGCCAGTGCACTATTTTTTATATTTTTGATCTTAAATAAACGCACTATTAGCCTGTTGACCTCACTTTTGGTTGAGGTTTAGTTTTCCCTTCTTAGTTGCCTAAGGTCTAGCCATAGGACTTTCCTATTGACTATTCTTAGAAAACTAAAAAAGGAACCCTCACCATTAGAAATTCTAAACTCCTCCTTGCTCGACTTGAAGTTCCACATATTGGTCCTAACCTCTAGCACTTAGTAGGTGGGGTCAGTATAGAGGATCTCATGGAGAGTTCTCATAGGACTGCTTGATCTTACGATTGACCTTGGGAGTTGGTCTAAAGTTAGTTCACTCACTTGCACTCACTTTCACCCACAATCGCTCACAAACCCTAAACCCAAAATTGTTAACTTTGATCCCTTGATCTTTTGGGAGACTCATGTAGATGGTCCCCTAAAACCACTAGCCCTAAGCTAGGGTTTAGCTAAGACCAGCACATAGAAGACCCAAATAGGGATTTCATTGTTCCATGGCTCATATAGGGTGGTTGGCACCCCAATTCTACCAAAGTGTCCAACTTGGCCTTTTGCCTCTAAATTCACCCAAATTACCATATGCCCTTGAAATATTAAATTTGGTCAAAATCCTCAAATTCACTCAAAATACCCAAATTTGTTCAAAAATCATTTCAAACCATTTGAAAATACCCAAATTACCCAAAACCACCCAAAAATTCTAAAAATACCTAAATACCCCTAAATTTGCTAAAATTACTAAAATACCCTTGGCACCCCAAACTTTTTCAAAACCTCCAAAATCACCTACAAATGTCCCAAAAGTCAATTTGAACCACCCTTCAATTGAACCCAACTTAAACCGTTTAATTAAACCCAATTTGACCATCTTGACCAAAACCCCCAAATTTCCTTTAAAGGCCCAATTTCCCTAAATTTACCTTAAATGACCATAAATTTGGCCCCAATTTCCCTCAATTTCAATTCTAAACTCAACTTCACCTTTCATATGACCAATCTAAACTAAATACAAGCCTAATTGGCCCATGCTTTGAGCTAAATTTTGATCTAATTCAAAACTCCCAATTTTGGCCCTATGACTTAATCCCACCAAATTTAACCCCATAGCCTACTCAATTGCCTAAATTTGGACCCTAAATTCTTCATAACATTCCTAAACATCAAATTTTACCTTCAATTGGCCTTGCTAAAGCCTCCATTAATTAATTTGGACTTAGCCCAACCTTAGCCCAACCTAGACCCAAGTCTAGTCCATTATGCCCAAATTGACCAAAATCCCAAAATCCTTCAAATTGAGCTTCCAATTGAACTCAAAATCACTTCAATCCTTCACAAAAAATCTTCATGAAAATCATCTACACAATTTTGATCAATCAATTGGGCCCAAATTCATTTCTAGCCTTACCCAAATCCAACCTTTGGCCATTTGGACCCAAATTGGACCCATGTGCCAAAATTAACTTAGCCATCCTAAGGGCACTAAATTGATGACTCCACAACCACTAAGCCCCCCCTTGGACCAGGCTAAACCATACTTAACCGACCCTAGATGAGCCATGGACCAAAGGTCCCCTAAATCAAAGGATTTGTTTCCTCAATTGCTTAAGCCAAATATATCTTTGACAAAACCTATCACCAACCCAAATTAATGGTTGTGACAGCTTCCTTTGAGGTTCCTGAGCCACCTAAGCACCTCCCTTACCATGACCAGCCAACCTAGTCAAGTGGCCGAAAGGAGCCAAAATCGAGAGCCACCACCCCTAAATCAAGACCAATTTCAACCATAGAGGCCACATCATCCCATTGGCTCAGGGCTCTTTAGAGCTTCTCAGTCCTCCACCTAAGCAGCTCTTTCCACCCATCAATTTGCCCCGAGCTTCCCTCTAAGATCCTCCATGGACAAAGGGAGGTGTGCTAAAATCCTTGGAGACTCTGTCCAATTGCGCTCAGACGCTCTCCAAGAACTCCTAAGCCCATTGATCCCCACTGTGGAAGCCCAATTTTGAGCTCAAATTTTCAGCTAAAACCAGGACATCTCTCCACAGTCCACCAAACTCAAATTAATTGTGCACACACCATCCTCATAGTGAGAGGAGTTGATTTCCCATCAAAGCCCCCCTATGAAATAGCCCCTAGTATAGAATTTGATCAACACCTGAAATTGAGCTTGATCGAATTTATACCTAGATGATTCACCAAGGTACAAGACTTCATCTGGAGGTTCGTTGGGTCCAATCGAAGCTACTAAAACCATTTGATTGAGGCCTCCCCTCTCAGACAAAGGCATTGAGCTCTAACCATAGCCCAAGCTTATTTTGATTCTCCATTTGTAATGTTATACTTGATCAACCGCATAGATGTGTTCGTCTTGAGTAGATGAAGGATTAGAAACAAGCCCCATGTGATTTGGCTGAGTCTGGACGAAGATATTAAGGTTTTAATGTGAACGTCTTATGGGTTAGGTCACTTGGGGACGTTAACGTAGAGCCGTCCGATCGCGCGTGTATCCGATCGAGCGCGTATCAAACCAACGAATGAGATAGCGCCGGACGAAGGAATGGAACATGAATCGCGGGCCGAGTCAGCGCTGAGGTGGATGGTAGCGCCGAACTAGAAGACACCATGTGGAGCTTCAGAGCCGCCGTAGGTTGACGCGGCTCCACGTCACTTAAGTAGAAAAATAAGGATTTTCTTATTTATACCCATAACTTTAAAAATGCATAACTTTGTGTAGAAAAATCACAAAAATAAAAGAAAAATACTCTCTTACTCAGTGAACAGAGGAGGATAATTTGGACTAAAAATAAAAATTATTTTCTTATTATTTGATTTTTGATGAATTAAATACCCTTTGTGGTATTTCAAATCACCAGGACTAAATATTACTCACAAAGACTTGAAATTTTGAGAGTTCATTCCCCATCACAGAGGCTATGTCTTTTGATTTTTCTAAGGTTAGAGGACATTCCTATGCTTCTAGCCCTAATTTTAAAGCTAAGGTGATCATTTTGGTTATTTTAATTATATAAATCAAAATATCACTTGGTAAATTATGGAATAATTTTAGTAGGTTTTCTGTGGTCAGGGAAGTCTAGAAAAATATTATGATGCTTTGAATCTTCTTATAAATTTCTATACTTAATTAAATGCATATACCTTATATTAATTTATGTAAATTATACACTTATAAAAAATTAACAAAATTACTTCTCCATTATCCATAAAAATCATGTTTACCCACTGTAAAAGTTTGAAAATTATTTGGCTTAGTTTAAGCACTAAAGTGGATTTTTAAGAAAACCTTGCATTTTTGTATAAAAATAATTATATTAAACTAAATATACTTAAAAAATTTATGAAAATTATTTTTCTGAGTTCCTCGTGATCAGGGGCATTTTATTAAAATAAAACCCATTTTTGTGAAAACATTTCATTTTTAAAATATATTTTGAATTAAAAATAAATAAAATAATCAAAATTTTTCAGAAATATAAAAAAAGGTTCAAAATGAGTGGGAATGTCCCTTGATCACTTAAAATTTATTAGGATATTTTTCCTAATTTTTCTAATTTATAATGTCCCTTGATCACTTAAAATTCATTAGGACATTTTTCCTAATTTTTCTAAGTTAAAAATAAATTTTAAAGGCTTAAAAATGAATTTTTCTCGTTTTCTCACAAAAATAATTATAATAATAAATTAAAAATCACAAAAATATAAGGTTTGATTCTCTGAGTTTTCTGATTTCAGAGAAGTATATTAAAAATATTAAAATTATTTTTGTAATTAAATTATTATTTTCTATTCAATTTAATCATTGAAATTGATTAAAAATTAAATAATAGTAATAGAAATTTGATTAAAAAAGTCATGAAATTTTTTCTAAGTGTTTCTTTGACCTTAGAAAACCTCTAATAATTTTTCATAAATATAAATTTTATTTTGGATAATTAAATAAATTAACTTTTGAAATTCCTATCTTTTAAATTTAAATAATTATCTAAATTAAAGCAGAATTTTGAGAGGTCCACATGTTCTCCCTAACATTATAATTACCTCATGGATGTGACACTCTAAACTCTTAAAAATCATTTCAGTTGTGTTTGGCGAGTTATGAGGTGAAGTACCCTAAGGGCAAAGTAATCATTTTAGAACCACAAGGGCAAAATAGTCATTTTAGATTGGTGCCTTAATCAAAATATTAGGATTAACCAAGGAAAAAAATGGATAATTTTGAATTAATAAATATGATTGGATGATTGAAATACAACGAGGTTAAGGGTAGAAACCCATTCACAACCCTTGCACAACATCAAAAAAATCATAATCCCCCTAATCTCCAATACTTGGAAGTCAACTGAGATCAAACAATTCTTAAGTGATAGGCTTAAGTCGGAAAAATGATAGTTTACTTCTCTTAAGCCCAAAATTGAGAATAGTTTTACCATTTTATATGGATATAAGTTACTGAAATTACAATTTTGATAATCACCATTTCACCCATCATGATTTTTAAAGGCTTAGTAGTGACCTAGGGTCGATATTTAAACTCAATTGATCAGATTTAGAAGATAACAACACTACAAGCCTGACCTTAATTATGGGCACCACAATCTTAAATGACCTAGATTTGCCTTAGGGGCACCCACCCACATAACATTTAAATGAAACATCAATTGATTAATCGAGTACCCTATCCTCGGGATAATTAAATTGTCAAGATTCACTGAGCAACAAGGTAGTCACACTCTAGCCTCGAATGATTAATAGAACAATAATAAGTCAAAAATGAACTCAAAATTTTCATGAGATCTTCAAAGTGATCCAGGGACATGCCTCAAGCATTTTGAAATCTATTGAACTTTCTAAAGGGCAAATTGAACTTGCCATATTTTTGTCCTAAAATCATCTATTAGGGTCTTTTGAGATTCAATAAAGTCATAGCTTGGGGATTGGTAGCTAAAACTTCATCTACTCATGCAATTAAATTTCTTGCAATACTATATACATGCCTTGTAAGTACTGACCTTTCAGATGGTGGAATAAGAAGACTCGTTAGGTACGCTTTTACAGTTTACAGTACCATCTTTTCTTTTACTTTCCACATTGTATTTTTATACTTATAAAACTTGCATGTTAAACAATGATGTCACTCTGCATGAAAACCAAAACTGCTAGGATAGTCGTAAAACCAAAACTAAAATTAAAATCAACCAAGATAAAATTTACCGCTACAACATTCAAAATATAAAACAACTCAAAATTTAATCACAAACATCATAAAACAATAAATGCAACTAAATTAAGACATCTTTATCGGATGATCGGGAATCCATTGGAGGAGGTAACCTACGGTTGCTAAAGAGATTTCCCACAGTCTAAATGAAAATATGGAACTCATTGAGTTGAGTTTAGTAAATTCATTTGGACTAAGTGAATCCAATAGAAAATAGTGGTATCAAAATGAGGGAACCATAGGATCCTAACCTGTGTCGCTCTAATCAACTTTGATATGCCCCATAATATCTAAATGACCATAACCATAGGGACATCTGATTTGACATCATAACCTAACACATTAGAAAACTTAAACTCATCATGACGAGGAGCTTGGAGCTAGCACTATGGGCAGCACAAACATCTTCAACACCAAGAGGATCTATAACAGCATATTTCTTTCCATAGAATTAAACAATCAAATAATAGGACTTCGAGGTTGTTTGCTTATTAACATAAATCCTCAACCTTTTCTTTAGGCTTTTTTACAATTTTCCTTAGGCCTTTGTATGTCTTTGTTATACAATATAAACCCTAACTCGTCTTAGGATTTTGAGGTTTTCGTTTGTCATGACCTAAATCCTCACATCTTTCAGGTTATTTGCGTGATCGTTTCACACAAATGTGAGTTCTAACTAATAAAATTGGCTGGATGAAACATTTAAATAATTTCTCCTTAAAATTGAAACCAAACAATACGATAGAGTGGGAAGTCACCAAGGTTCTCCTATGGATCTATGACATCCCCTAGTTTTTCCTCATTTGGATCCTACAATAAATGTTTCAAATTTGAATCATTCCCCTTTCACACTTCTTTTAGCTATATCGTTGAAAAGTTCTATCCTTTTGACCTCTTTGAAGATAATATTTCATGATTTTTATCCAAATGACATCAGTTATCTAAGATGTAATTAACTGTAGGGGCTTGCCCTTATAAGAAGCTTTTCCGAACCCATTTTAATATAAACCCTATTTAATTTTTTGTATTAAATAGGGGAACTTATTGACAAATAAAATGGTTTCGCAGATCAAACGAATGTCATATATTTCTTAGTTTATTTGATCAAGCCTCATCCTCAAGACTTGTATTTATCTTTCAGGATAGATACAGGGGTTTAGGTATAGTGCTCTTTCATTTAAACTATGAAAAATATGAGGTCAGTTTGATTTCATATTTTTCTAAACTTATATATATGTATATGTAAATTAAATGTCCTTTCGAAGTGGGCGACAAGATTATGATTTCGGCTACCGATAGCTTCCAACGGACAACTCCACGACCTAAAATAGTGCCGACATAGTCTAAGTAAACCACCCCAAAATGGTCCCCAAAATGGCCTTATAACACTTGAATAACTATTTTCTTCCCCTTTAACTCTCCTCTCTCTTAAAATTTGCTAATATTACTAATTCAATTTGAAGTAAAAGTAACACAAATTTTTCACAAACAAACACTTATATTAATTCACGAATTATTACAAACAACATATAACTATTACAAAGAACATTCAACACATAATTCTCATTTCCAAAGAGTCTCAGATGAGAAAATTTCCTAAATAAAAACACTAAAAAAAATTACACAATAAAACACATAATCACTTAAACACTAAAAACAAGACCTAACACTAACACATAAAACAACTCCTAACAAGTAGATCTTAGCGTATAACTTAATTTCATTATTCATTTATTGGAACAAATTTCTGAATTTCATTAGTCTCTCCTTGGGCATTTGGAATATAGAGTTGATAAAATAGACGGTGGTGACGAACTCTGATACAATCTTCTTCAATCCATTTATGCTTAAGATACATTGCCTTATTCACTTCATCTATATAACTGGTATGGCTAAATTGCATTTTTAATTGCCATCTAATATGCTCTAGATGTGCATTAACTTCATTTACATTTGCCTCAATTGAAGCCACGTCAGCCTCAATTTTGTTGATCTTTTCTTTCAATACGAATGGCTAAGAAACTGTTATACATAACTTGTGCACTCTGACTAATGAATTTCTTCCTCATGGTCTCTTCCTTTTTCTTCAAATCCATCTCCCATGAAGACATTTTCTCCAAATATCTCTTTCTCTTAGAATTTCAGGGTTAGAATTTGAATTGTGGTGAAAATCCTTTATAAAACCCCTTTATTTATAGGTCAAAATCCTTTCTATAACTCCTAAACACATCCTAAAACTGCCATGGCACGTTCAAGTCAACCAATTCGCGGTTAAATCTTCTAGAAATCAAAATTCACACATGATTTTTTATCGTCTGTGCTTAAGCGCCGAATACTGGCGCTTAAGTGTCAGTGCTTGATTTAGCATCGGGCAACTTAACATCCAAAGACTCATTCTAACATGTCTAAGTCACTTAGTAAAGTCTTAAAATCATTACTAACACATAATAATCTTAAAATACTATCCCAATTTTTCTTAATCACACATAAAAATATTCAAAACAAAAGCACACTGATAACTATGGGTTGCCTCTCACAGAACGGTTGGTTTTACGTCGTCAGCCCGACGTAACCATTACTTATTCCGGCTGACCCAACATCATTCAACCGTTTAATTTAAGTTGATCCCCTATAAAATAGGGTTTTAGTCTATGACAAGTCACTTTAAATATTTTCTCAGAATAAGAATCTATAATATTCACAGCTCCATATGGATAAACTTTTATCACAACAAATGGGCCCATCCACCTAAACTTAAGTTTGCATGGAAATTATCTTAACCTTGTATTATATAACAAAACTTGTTGCCCTGAATGAAAATTTTTAATAAGAATCCTTTGATCATGCCACATTTTCATCTTTTCTTTGTAAATTTTAGCACTCTCATAAGATTCATTGCTTATCTCTTCAAGCTCATTTAATTGCAATAACCTTTTCTCACCAGCAACTCTTAAATTATAATTGAACTTCTTAATCGCCCAATATGCTTTATGCTCAAGTTCAACTGGTAAATGACAAATTTTCTAAAATATTAGCCTATATGGGTACATTCTTATGGGAGTTCTGTATGCTCCTATAAGCCCACAAAGCATAGTCAAGTTTGACTGACCTATCTTTTTTTTTAGTCAAAATTTTTTCCATAATTCTTTTAATTTATAATTGGATAATTCAGCGAAATCACTTGTCTGAGGATGATAAGCAGTAGCAATTATATCTTTTATATGATATTATTTAATAACTTCTCCATTATGATATTTCTGAAATGATTTCCCCCGTCAGTTATGATCACTCTCGACATCCCAAATCTACAAAATATATTCATTCTTAAAAATTTTGCAACACTTTGAGCATCACATCGAGGTAAAACTACAGCTTCGATCCATTTGGATACATAGTCCACTGCTAACAATATATATAAATTTCCGAGAGATGGTAGAAATGGTCCCATGAAATCTAATCTCCAAACATAAAATATTTTAACTTCCAGCATATAGTTGAGGGGCATCTCATTTCTTCTAGAAATATTGCCTACACTTTGACATCTATCACAAGTTTTTATATAAGCATTAACATCTCTAAAGATAGTAGGCCAATAAAATCCAGATAAGTGTATTTTATTTCACATCTCTAAAGATAGTAGGCCAATAAAATCTAGATAAGTGTATTTTGTTTTTAAGTGTAAAGATACTTAGACTTAAGTTTGCCTGTAAATAATGGTTTAGGGTTTAGATATATTCATTTTGCATTTTGTTTCTAAGTGTAAAGATACTCATCCACCTAAGTATTCTAATATCAACAAAACTTAGCTTAGTTTTGTGCTTCTATTGTATAGGCCAACGTTCTGCACTATAAAGCATTGTAAGTCTTACCACCATCTTACAAAATGTTCCTATTTCCAAAACATAAGGAGAAAAATTTAAAAACAAGAGGAGAAAGTTGCATATCACTAAAGACGCGAGTTCACTAGAGAAATTTTGCAAATGCTTAGAGGAGAGATGGAATCCCTGAAGCTATGCTCAAAAAGGAAGGAGGGCATAAATGAGGTTATGGTGTAAGAGAATAGAATTTTAGGCCATCTGCTTTAAATTTACATCAGACAGGTCTGGAAAAAAATTTATAAATTTGCATCGAACTTATCGTCAACTTATTTGACATTAGTAAGTGGAACCCTTACTCTAACAATATACTAACGCTAATGTCAATAAAATTTTTTTGCATCAACGTAAATTTGATTCTAAATTTGATGCTAATGTTTTGCATCAAAATTATTTGGCATACAAACCAAAGATGATGCTAAAAATTTCAAATTAGTCGCTAGGCATTAACATCAGAAATAGTCTGACACAAACTCTGATGCTAATTATCTCATTTCCTGTAATGAACCCTAATAATCCTAAAAGTACTATGATCAAGATCTTTCAAATAAACCACTTCATTCTCAACTCTGACTTTATTTGGGGGTCATCGCGCCAATGCTAATCTGGACAAAGAAAACGATAATTTCAATAATAAAAAGAATAATTGCAAATAATTGACTCAAAATGAACTCAAAATAAAATTGGTTTCAACCAAGCTTAATCTAAATGAAAAAAATGCTAAATTTAATGCATTAAGAACTCCAACTAAAATTCGGCAAATTTTATCTCCCCTAGGGTTTGAAAAATTAACCAAAACTCTAACTCATATCTTTTTTTATCAAACAACAACTACAACAACAACAAAGCCTTATCCCACTAAGTTAGGTACGCTATTGAATCCTTTTTCTCCATTGTGTATATTTTCATTTAATTGTAATATATTAATTGTAATAAATGAAAATATGACACTCAACAAGATGCAATGGAGCCTAAGTTAGTTTTTTTTATCATAACCACCATAACCACCTTGTAACCACCTGACTACTTCAACTTGACATATCTTAGGCTAGAGATATCCTATTTTAAAACAGATTGAACTTGTGAATTCCTTACTTCAATCTTTTTAAAATGAGGTCCATTTTGTTTTTTCACCTTAATCATCATAACTACCAAATTTCAAAGTCCAAAATTGCTCTCCCATTTTTAAAATTTCTTATTTTTCTCTCTTAGCTACTCCTGCCTTTTTTTCCCTCCACACCGAGCCCTCATAACCACCTCTCATCTAACCAACCCCACTACTTCTCCTTAACTCTCTCATTCTCCCTCTTATCCACAAAAAACTTCTCTCCTTCTCACTGTCCTCTTATATCTGAAACCCCTCCTCAATATTCCTCTATTCTCCTCATTTCATCTCATTCTCCATCTCATCAACTGAAACCCCAACTCCCTCTCTACATTCACTTGCACAAATTCTCTAGCTTCTCTCACCCTTTCTTCCATTCTCCTTACAAAACAGAGAACAAGGAAGACACATTGAGAAAACATCATCTAAGGTAAAGGGCATCACGTCACCAAGGAAATCCAAGGAAGGTATAATCTCTCATCTCTTTTTTATTTTGAAATTTTTGCATGATTTTGCCAACAAAATGTATGATGTTGTTTTTTGTTTATTTTTCTCCTTCTTCCTTTCTTGTTTCACATCTAAACCAGACATAATCTTTCTTCTTTATTTTTTCTCTCCCAAACCAAGCATAGTCTTATCTCTTCCCCTTGCTTTCACCCAAACCAAAACCCCAAAACCCAAAAACCCTACTCTAATTCTAAATTATGTCCTCTTATTTTCTCCTTCTCACTTTCACACTTCACCACAAGAACCAAGCTACCCATCATATCATTCTCCACATTCTTATCTCATCACCTTACCCAAAATCCCGCACAAGCACATAAATGTACTAGTCTTAACCCTAATCAATACACACACATCTCTTTACCCTTACCCAACCTAAAATACTAAACCAAACCCATTCCCCCAACCAAAAACTTAATTAAACATTAACCTATTAACATACCCAAGAAGTCAACCAAACACTACCTACTGACCTACCCAAATACCAAACAATATAACCTAACTAAACCCTAGACCCTTTAACCCAAACTCAAGCCATTTTACACATTACTAAAGCCTAAACTTAACCTAACTCACTACACAAACACATTAGTTTAACTCATACTCAACACATCTAAGTCGAGCACTCACCTAAGCCTTCCTAGTCAAACTAAGCACTCACCTAGACTACCTAGTCAAACTAAGCACTACTCAGTAAAATTGATCACTCACCTAGACTGCTTAGCATGGTTGAGCACTCTCCTAGCCTACCTAGTCTTCCATACACCCAAATAGATCCTTCATTAGCCTGAACACACCTAAATCAAGCCTACGTAATCCTAAACACACCTACCCGTTCCCTAATCAAGCCTAACCTAGCTATCCAAACCCTATTCAAGCCTAAAAATAACCTACTTGAACACTAATCAACCTAAACAAACATAAGCTCAGCCTCCTATTTGAAATCCTCAAGTATATTAAAAAAAAATTTGTTAAGGGAAGATTGGGGAAATTCAATGCTTTTATGTGGTTATATGTCAAGTCTATGCAATTCAATGCAAACTCATTGTTATATGACAATTCTAGGTAATTACATAAAAATTTATATGTTATATGGCAATCCATTGTAAGTGGATGTTTATGTTCGATGCAGTTCTATGCAAATTTATCTGCCATGTTAGTTCCATGCAAAAGTTCATGTGCTAAGTATTTATATCAAGTTAAACCTATGTGCCTTATTAGTTCCCTGTAAAAAATTCATGTGCTAAGTATTTATATCATTTTAAACCCATGCACCATTTTAGTCCCGTGTAAAAATCATGTGTTAAGAATTCACCATGCAAGAACCTATGTGTCACATCTCAAGTACCTTATCCCATGCAAAATATCACATGCTTAAATCCATATCTTTGTCAAAAGTTTCCCATGCTTGTTTATGTTTCATGGCCTATAAAAGTTGGATGCTTATGTTTTATGTTCTATTCAAATTGGATGTCCTTTTGTTATGACTGTTGTCCTCATTTTTACATGAGTTCTACCCTATTCCTTCTCTCTGTAAAATAGGATCTAGCCTTATTGTTCCTTAGTAGTTCTTTTCGAATACTATTGAAGGAACCAATACTAAGATAAGAATTCAAAACCAAATCTTCACTGCTTATAGTTTCAAATACTTGGCCTCAAACCCTTGACTTTTTGTTGAGAAGGTTAATATTAAGTTGTTAAAGCTTAAGTTGAGTTCTAATAAACTTGGAAATACCTTACTACCATTTGACCTAAGGGACTTTGGGCTTCCACATGGTCTCTATTTAATTGGGCACTATGTACCTCCACTCCTTACTTCTTAGATAGCCTTTTCCTTAGTTCATAGAATGCCGATTGGATATGACATTCATTTTGAACCAAGATAGGATTCATTCTTTAGTAAAAGAGGAGATAAAATAAAAATCATTAAAATAAAACAAAATTAAAATCAAGGAAGTTCAATATAAATGAAAATTGTCCTAAAATTGAAATTAAAATTCAAACTCATTAATACATGAAAGGGAAATTAAAAAATTGCAATAAATTCACCAAAATAAAATTAAAATTAAGAAAATTGAATTTACCAAAATTACAAGAATTAAATTCATCAAAGTAAAATTGCCAAATTAATTTCCAAAATTAAATATAAATTTATCAAATCGAAATCAAATCAAACCAAAATTCCTTAACACTTCAAAGTAAAGTCCAAATAAAATTAAAATTACTATAAGGTCACCAAAAAAATTGTCATAAAGTTCAAAACCTATAATTCCAAACTAAAAGAAATTAAGATCAAGTCAACCATTAAAGTTGAAGATCAAATTGACTAAAGTCAAAATTAAAACTAAAACCAAACATCACTAAACTCCACAAAATTGAAAAACAAGGTAAAATTATAAAGCCAAAATCAAAATTCAATAAAAATTAATTTCAAGATATATAGTTAGAGAAAAAAGAAATAAGTTTGATCCATAAAATATTGTTTTTATTTTTTTATTTATGTCTTATCCTATTTTCCTTAACTAACTCCGCACTTATTATGAGTGAGGATGGGACGAGATTTGAAGCGCAGCTGTCGTTCGTTCTGGCACGTTGCGATTAACGTTCTAATATATGGATAGATCTACTAAAATCAAGCCAGATTTGTATAATTGAATAATTAATGGTTAATTTCCCAAACTATAATAAGAATAATAATAATTGACACAAAATATTATATAATTAATTTTATTGGCTTATGATAACCCATAAAAGATATGTTTGCTTGAGCCTGATAGAGAAGGGTAGTGAGCATAGATGTGTCATTTAGAGAATTTGAACCGTACTAAACCAGGAGATGAACTCATCTTTTGGTGACTCGCCAGATACTGGAGATATGAGACAAGACAGAGTGAGTAGCAATGGTGAGAGAGTGATACACGTGGGAGCCCTGTCCTGTGATGCAGGTTTTTTTTATAAAAATATAAAAGCATAAAGGCTCATCTTTTAAATTTAAAGGATGATATAAATATGTTCAAATTAATGTATTTTAATAAATATTTAAAATTAATTCTCAGAAAAAATAAAATTTTATTCATAAATTTAAGATAAATAGAAGTGTATTTTTAAGCTTATATTTAAATTAGAAAGATTTTCATGCATACCGCTCAATTCTTTCAAATTTACATATCTAAAATCTAAACTTCAATAAATTGGGTGTCAATTTTTAGGCTCATATTACAGAAAAAATATTACATCAGTACAACGCACGTAGAGTAATGTGTGTAGCCAATAAAATCACGTCACGACACTCCGCGCAATAGAGAAAAAAAAAAACTTCAATAAATTGGGTGTCAATTTTTAGGCTCATTTTACAGAAAAAATATTACAACAGTACCACGTACCACATTCCCCCGCCGGTAGAGTAACGTGTGTAGCCAATAAAATCACGCCATGACACTCCGCGCAACAGAGAAATAAAACGGCATAGTAACACGGGGAATTTTCCCCTCGTGTTATTCATGTGTTATTGTGTGTTATTCATAACACACAATAACACACGGGGGAGAATATTCCCCCGCGTTACTGCGTCGCTTTTTTTCTCTGTCGGAAATATTCCCCGTGTTATTCAGGTGTTATTGTGTGTTATTCATGTGTTATTGTGTTCTGAGAATATTCTTGGTGTTATAATAACACAATAACACACCAATAACACATGAATAACACGCAAGAACACATGAATAACACGCAATAACACATGAATAACACCGGGGGAAATATTTCCCGTGTTACTGCGCCGTTTTTTTTTCCTTATCGCGCGGGGCGTCGGGGTGTAATTTCATTGGCTACGCACGTTACTTCTACGTGCGTAATACTGATGTAATATTTTTTCCATATTACAAGATCGAGATATTGAATCTTAGTTAAACTTTTCTTGTACCACTCTTCCCATAAGTCAACTCAACCTAAAGTCATATTCAAAAGTAAAATCAAATGAAATCAAATTTACTAAAAATATAAAAATCTAAATATTAATCAAAATTAAAATCAAACAAACACACCAAAGCCAAAATAATCAAAATTACAATCAAACATAATCAAATTCACCAAAATCAAAACAAGTGAGATTAAATCAAACCAAAAAAAGTTCAAAATTCATCAAAATTGTAATAATTGAATTAATAAAATTAAAATGATGAAAATGAAAACTAAAATCAGAAAATCAAACATTACTAAGGGTAAAATTATAAACTCAAAAATCAAGATTCAATAAAAATTGAAATTACACATTAAAATCACCAAGTAAAATCAAAATCAAAGAAGTAAAATTTAAATAAAATTCTCAACTCAACCTAAAGTCATATTAAGAAGTAAATTCAAATATAATCAAATTTACTAAAACTATAAAAATCTAAATATTAATCAAAATTAAAATCATATAAAAATTTATTTAAAAGTTGATTAATATGATTTTAAAAGTTGACTTTCATATAATTTTAATTAATTTTTGGAACTCATCAAATATGATATTAAACCATTAATGAAAGGCTACAAAATAATTAAATGAGAAAATTCAAATAATCAAAAGTGAATTTGGGTTTTTTTTTGTAACTTTCTCAAAATTACAAATACTCCCTCATCATTAACTAACTCAACTAATGAAATCATCAAGATTAGAAACTTCAATTAGTTAATTAAACCAATCATTGAAATAAAATATAACATAATAAACAACTTTCAACTTGATATGAAGTGTTTTAAGTCAAAATTAATAAATTTACAGATATACCCTTATAAATTAAAATCTTCATAACTTTCCAAAGAAGCTTGAATTTGAATGAAATCTTCACCAATAAAGTACATAAATAAAAAAGAACTAAAGTATTCAAAAATATCACTCATGAAAAAAAAATTTATGAATAGCAAAATAATTAACTCACTAAATAAATACAATAATTCATATGAATTTCAGATGAACACGAAACAACTTGAAAGCTTTGTAGGTTGTTTAGAATCTAGTTTTGAACATTTTTATAAAATTCAAGGGACTTGGGATTAGTTTGAACTTGTTATGGATTCAAACTAAAAGGCAGTCATATTAAAAAGCAAATTAAAAATTAAAAGACAATCCTATTGAAAATCAAATAGAAAAATAATAGACAACTTTATTAAAAATTAACAAAATAAGTAAATTTTGAAAGACACAGAAACTTAAAGTAAATTTTTAATTGCATAAACTCAATCTGCGAGGTATCTTTGGATAAGGTAATCAATGGTTGCTCACAAAGAATCCTTTAGTTATCCTAAACAAGAACACTAAAAACACTAACAACCCTGAGACAATGGAACCATGAGATCTTCACTATGATCGTCATATATTAAAAATCAAAAGACAATCATATTAAAAATCAAATAAAAATCAACTAAAATAAAATTGACTCTTAAAATATGGAAGACATTTAAACTTAAATTAAACCCTGATGAACAAACCAAACAACATATAACTTGAATAATAATCCACCCAAGATCTGTAAAGATCACTTAGATGGCGCAAATCATGGTTGTTGACCAAAATCTTTTGATGATGAATATGTTAACTACCTTTTATAATTAAGTAAATTAGAGAGCAATAAAAATTGTGAAGATGGAAAATCATGGACATCTTGATCTGAATTTGTCTTCATTTTTCCCATTTTAATTTCAAATAACCATTACACATCATATAATTAGTCCAAGAGAGGTCGTTTTATTTTGGTTTGTGCCTTTGTGATTTTTTGCATGGTAGACATTTGTTTAGGATGAGCAAAATAATTTTGTTCTTTTTATATAAACTACACACATGTAGCATGATAGTTTAGATTGTTGCAGTTTTTCTGTACATAGTTTTAGGTTGTCATAGTAAGCTTAGGATGTGCTAACATTGTTTTGTAGGGCTATTGAAGTAAACTTAGGCTTCCACAATAAATGTAGGTTCATTTTTTATTGTGTATTTTATCTTTAGAGAGTTTGGGTGTCTGTCATAGTTGGCCAACTATTGGCATCCGAACCATCCAAGGGAGAAAGACTTAAAGCAAAGGATGAACTTTGATTAAATTGATAGCGATGTTTGGATGACATTTTTGACCAATGAGTTTTACATAAGTTTAGGTTTGGTACCCTCATTGTTGTCTTCATGTTTTTATTATATGTGATCGATAGGTCTTACCAAATTTTAGGTCGATATTTTGTTCTTTTTGCCTATATTTATGATAGACTCATTGAGGATTGTATTTTCTACACCAAAAATAAAGAATTTCAACTTGATTTTTCAAAATTAAATGAAACTAATAACCAAAATCAAATATGAAGAAGATATTGCATTCACATCCTAGAGACATCTTCTATATAAACCAACAAAATAGAAAATAAATAAAATAGAGTAGAAACTTTTTTGCAGTTTAGGAATAGTTACGAAAAGATCACTAAAGGCATATGTATATCATATTGCATGAAAATGAGTGACTTGTCCATTGAGAGTCACTGCCTTATAGAGTAAATATTACCTTTACATACCATGTAAGCTTATGAACAAATCTTATAAATATTCATCATCGTGCACTTGCATACCTATACACAGTCTGCTCTATTTACTCAGCATTAAGATTTAACCAAAATAAAAAAAATATCTAAGGGTCGCGAGATATTAAAATGATAAATTTTAAATTACAAAAATTTATTTACATAGTATTATAATATTATGCAAACTAGTCATACTTAGGAAACTTGATTTATGATCAAGTTGTAAGACCCACTTTTCTTAATAAATTACAATCTATCTTATCTTGCATTCATCAAGGCCGAACATGCATTATTTTACTATAGTTAGGTAATTTAGATGGCCACCCTTCCCAAAAAGAGTTATAAGTCCATTACTTTTTGTTTATTGTGTTTTATATTCTCTTAGACTAAGTTTTTAAGGTTTTACTTCTTTCAATAAGCCTCAATTCAGTCTTAGGATTTTGATATTTTTAATCTAATTACAACATAAATTCTCACCTTCTAGGATTTTTCAAGATCATATATCACGTAATCTTAGTTTTTAATTTCTAACAAAATATTAACTGAAACATCATATAAATCTCTTTCAAAATCATAAAAACTAAACAATATGATTTTTGAGATGTCACTAAATTTCTTAGTATCTTCAACCTTTCATACTCTTTATCCCTTGTGTTCCATAAATAAAAATATTTCACTTTTGAGCCTTTCCATTTTGACATTCCTAACAATTCAATCATGGAAATTAAACTTAGAATTTTTTAAGGATATGACCACAAACAAAATCAAACGTTTATTAAGTGGCTTTTGTTGCTTAAAGTGTAAATAAATTATAGGGGCTTGCCCTTATAAGATGTTTGAAACCGGATGATTACAAATTCTATCTAGTCTTTGGATCCAATATAGAAAATATTTATTGGTTTTAATCGTAGATCTTATAAATATCCAAAATTTCTTCGTTAGTAATTGACCCATCTTAAAGTGGTATTTCTATCTTTCAAGGTAGTATATTACTTTTGATATCTTGTTTGATTATTTAAACAGTTAAATCATTAAATCTGTATGGATTTCAAATAACTCTATCACAAAATAAAATTGACAATAGTCCATGCAAGTTGGATGCTTATGTTTCATGGCCTACACAAGTTAGATATTTATGTTTCATGACCTATACAAGTTTGATGTTTATGTTTTATAACCTAAGAAAGTTGGATATCTATTTTTTTATGGCTTATGTAAGTTGGATGTTTTATATTTATGGCCACATGTAAGTTATGATTTCATGTTCATGCTTGTTATGACCATAAGGTAACACAAAAATTTATGCAGAGAAATCAAATTTGTTGCAAAACAAGAAACACAGCAGAACACATAGATTTACGTGGTTCGACAAATTGCCTACGTCCACGAAGTTGCAGATGATTTTATTACTTCAAATAATACACTTGTCGATTACCTTGATGATTACAAGAAATGACTTTTTCTCTCTACCTCTTTCTCTCTCCTCTCCTCCCTTCCTTCTCTCTCTCTACCCGAGAGCTTCAAAACGAAGCACACCAGAAGAAAAACCTGAAAAGCTATCAACACCGAAGGGAGATAACAAGGGGAGCTAGCATGCCTATTTATTAATTCCATCATGTCATTTGACTCATTAAGGAATCAATCAAATAATTAATAAAGCCCATTAATTATTTTCTTTTCTCTTATGCAGCAAATCATTGAAGAAATTAAGAGCAATTAATTTTGAGTATTAAATCGAATTTGCTACCAAAAATGAGAAAATGCCAATTTGAACAGCATGCGATTTCCATATTCGCAACAAATCTCCCACTTGGAGACTGTTACACTGGCTGCATCATCTACTGGCTGCGTTGCCCTTTTCTTCAAATGTGTTATCCTCCATTTTTTCACTCAAAGCTCCTTGTCTTCACGCTAGAAGACTAACTAAAGTCGAGCACAACTTCAATTTCTCAAGAGTAACACCCTTAGTCGACATATCATCGATAACATAGCTTTGTAACTCCAAGCTCTTTCCTGGGTTACTCATGTTTCTACTTACAAATCTCACTCCATGGGCAATATCTTGCCTCTGTTGAAAGCTCTTTTCGACAAGTCTAGCCTTATACCTCTTACTACCATTAAACACAGTCTTCAGCCAATACACACACTTGTTGTGCAATGTCTATTTCCCTAGTGGAAGTTCTGTCAGCTCCCAAGTTTGATTCCCTGGCAGGGAATCCATCTTTTCCGATCGCTTTCCCAGTAACAGAATATGAAGTTTCTTCGCATAGAGGAAGTTCTCTATCTGTATTCTCTATTAACTAAAATATGGTCATTAAACTTCTCGATTCCCGATGCCATGACTTCGTCTCTACCCATCGTTCTTTTTTAGATCCGAACCAAAACTATGATAACAGTTGTTGTGAAAAATGACGACAATAAAGCGAAAAATCGGATCGAGAAAAGATTCGCAAACAGAAAACACTGTTCAAATTGGAATTTTCTCATGTTTGACAGCAAATTGGATTTGATGCTTGAAATTAATTGCAAAATTAATTGCTCTTAATTCCTTCTATGATTTGCTGCAGAAGAGAAAATGAAATAATTAATGAGCTTCATTACTTATTTGATTAATTCTTTAACGGGCCTAATGGCATTATGGAATTAACAAATATGCATGCTAGCTCCCAATGTTATCTCTCTCGAGATTTGGTTTCCCAGGCTTCTTCGGCTGTTGCTCTCGGGAGTGAATTCATGAGGAGAGGAGAGGAGAGGAGAGGAGAGAGAGATATTGTTCTTTCTTGTAGTCGTCAAGACTATCGATGGGTGTAATCCTCGAGTAATAAAATCCACTACAGCTCCGTGGACTTAGGCAATTTGTCGAACCACGTAAATTTGTGTGTTCCGTTGTGTTTCTTGTTCTGCGAATTTTTCTCGATTCAATTTTTCACTTTATTTTCTTCGTTTTTCATAACAACTGATATTAGAGTCTTGGTTCGGATCTAAGGAAAAGACATGGCTGGAGATGATGTGAAGGCATCGGGGATCGAGAAGTTTAATGACACAGATTTTGGTAACTAGAGGATGCAGATAGAGGACCACCTCTATGGGAAGAAACTTCATCTTCCGTTACTAGAAAACCAACTGAAAAAGATAGATTCCCTGCAAGGAAATCAGACTTGGGAGCTGATAGAGCTTCCACTAGAGAAGAATGCATTGCGCAATAAGTGTGTGTACCAAGTGAAGACTGCGTTTGATAGCAGTGAGAGATACAACGCTAAATTTGTTGAAAAGGGATTTTAGCAGAGGCAGGATATTGCCCATGCATTGGGAGTTGTAAGCAGAAACATGTGTAACTCAAGAAAGAGCTTGGAGGTACAAAGCTATGTTAACGATGATATGTTGACTAAGGGAGTTACTCTTGAGAAACTCATGTTGTGCTCGACTTCAATTGAACTTCTAGAGTGAAGACAAGGAGCTTTGAGTTGCAGAGGTGGAAGATATCACGTTTGAAGAAAAGGGCAGCGCAGCTGGTGTATGATGCAGCCAGTGTACCGACCTCCAAGTGAGAAATTCCAAATGAGAAATTTGTTGCGAATATGGAAACTGATCCACTGTTCAAATTGAGATTTTCTCATGTTTTGCAGCAAATTGGATTTGACACTCGAAAATAATTGTTAAATTAATTGCTCGTAATTCTTTACATGATTTCCTGAAGAGAAAATGGAATAATTAATGAGCTTCATTAATTATTTGATTAATTCCTTAATGGGCCTAATGACTATAAAATTAATAAATAGGCATGCTAGCTCCCCTTGTTATCTCTCTCGGGATTTGGTTTCCCATGCTTCTTCTTCGGGCGTTGCTCTCGAGAGGAGAGAAGAGAGAGGGGGGAGGAGAGAGAGAAATATTGTTTTTTCTTGTAATCATCGAGACGATTGACGAATGTAATCCTTGAGTAATAAAATCATCTACAGCTTCGTGGACGTAGGCAATTTGCCTAACCACGTAAATCTGCGTGTTCCATTGTGTTTTTTGTTTTGTAATTTTTCTCGATCCAATTTTTCGTTTTATTACCGTCATTTTTCACAACAATAAGGTAACACAAAAATATATGGACACATGTTGAGAGCCACTTTAATTCCTTTTGGCTATGTAAGGGAGAGAGGTCAACAAAGCTTATATAAACAATGATTCCTAAAAACTAATATTTTTAAAAAGATTTATAAATCATTAGTTCTAAAAAACGATTATATATATCTATATATATATATATATATATATA
>NW_018219639.1:53984-79539 GCF_001263595.1 Phalaenopsis equestris | reverse complement strand
CTCGTCGTTCGCGAACAGCTCGTGTTCGGTTCGTGTTCGGCTCGTTCGTTAAGAAACGAACACGAGCTTATTTCAAACAAACTAAATTTTAAACGAACCGAACACGAACACAAGCTTTGTTCGTTCGTGTTCGATTCGTTTACACCCCTATATATATATAAGTCTTAGCATCTTCCCGCTCCTCCACCCTTCTCTCTCCCACCACCCTTTGGCCTCTCTAAGATTGGCTTTGACATTAGAAATGGAAGATCCAAGCTTAGCAGTAGAAGAGGAAGACGAAGATTTCTATGAGAAGATCGAAGCTCCAAAGTTCGTCCTTTCACCTCCCTGACTGCTCTTTTCCGGACCATAGGTCTTGGTTCTGTGCTCGCATCGGTTGTGACAGAAACATGAAGAGATAGATCCTGACGAGCTTAACCGAAGTTTCATGCTACGGGTTATGGCAGCTAGAAGCCCAAACGTAAGGTTTCAGAGAACATTGAGCAAGCAGAGTTTAAGAGCATACACAAAATGCCCACAATCAGTCCCAGCTAAATCAACCAAAAATGGAATTTCTAGAATGAGTACCTTGAATTCAATCAGAGAAATATCACTATGTCCAAGCTAAAGCAACATCCGATAACTAGTCTGAGAGAGACATCGATCCAGAAGAGAGCAAAGTTGCCTACATTGGCAAGTGCGAATAAACAAAACACAACCAGCAACAAAAAATCACATGCCAAATACCTGAAGACATCTGATACTGTGGTGGCGTCAAAGGATAGAAATCTGGTCAAGTCAGCTGGGTCAAGCAAAGATCCAATTTCAAAGATTTGTTCTGAGAAGAAGAAGAAGAAGATAAAAACAGGAGGTGAGAGAAAACGTTTATGAGCCTAAGTTCTTATGCAATCAGTACTAAAAAACTGTAAGGGATCTTCTCTTTCATCAAAAAACATCACAGCAGTTGGTTCAAAGAATGGTAACCACAACATTGATAGAGGAGCGGAAGAATTTAGTAGAGAACAATACTAATGTAGTTAAGCGAACTCATGAAGAACTTCTAGTTGTCATATATTATAAAATTGTAAGCGATTCAGAAGCATCAATCAAACCAAGTAAAGATGGAGTAGAAAATAGAGATCTGAAAGTTTCCCGTCGATTATCGAATAAGATTAAAACTGCTTGAAATGTTACCAATGATGATGATAAAGAGAACAATTTGTTCACTTCTGTAAACAAAAATCTGCACCCAAAAGTGGCAATTTCTGAGGTTAAGGGCTTGCAGTTTCAGAATTCGAATCCTCGGGAAGCTCAAACCAAAGCTTTCCAGGCACTAAAACCCAAGAGAACAACAAACCCCAAACCTTTCAGATTAAGAACAGATGAAAGAGGAATTCTTAAAGAGGCAAATTTGGAGAGGAAGCTCAAAGTTGAGTTCAAGAAAGAACCAGCAACACTGTTCAACAATATACAAGAGACATTGTCAAGCCAAATTTGCCAAAAGTACACAGGCTCGCAAGTGCAGGGGAGGAAAGAAAGGCTCCCGGCTGCCTGCAAGGAAGAAAGCCTGCAACAATTCCCAAGAAACCAAAGCTCCACCTGCAAGGAAGAAAGCCTACAACAATTCCCAAGGAACTAATGTTCCACCGAAACCATGTACCAAAGAATTGCATCAGGAGGTTTGAAATGGCCGTTTCATGAAATTTAATGCACTCTACTGTACCAAATACATGTGATCTGAATTCTTTTGTAGAAATTAAGAAATCATATTTTTCTATGGTGGCTTCTACTTATTTCAAGTAGTAGCATTTTGTAGTTTCTCAGTGTTTGTTTTTTAATTGTGTGGATGAGAGAGTTGCGCTATGAGCACATTCAATATACAACAAACCAGTGCACTTAGCATTGTATAAGTGTGTGTGTGTGTGTGTGTGTATACATACATACATACATACATAAAGATGAAGGCGGCAGCTGTTCCCTTATGATTTCTAGTTTTGATTCTCTCCCAATCATGGATTTGATGCTGTTTTTTTGGTTTTGGAAGTCAGCTTTCTGGTTCTTTTGCTATCTTTGCTCGCTTTTTGGCTTATTACTGATTGGTGGTGAGGTGTTTTGCTGTTTTCTGTGAGTTACTATTCCATTGGGTGGTGCTTTAATGGCGACATCACCTACCACTGCTCTGTCCTTTGCTGAAGCATTACAAGGTTCCCAACAAGTAGACCCTGCTCTACTGATATTTCTAAAATAGATACATAAGGATTATGATGGAAACTGTGATGATGAAGGTTTACTCAAACAGGTTGGAAGAAAGGGAGGCAAGCCGGCATTATCTTTAATGAAGAAGATACTACTGAGCTAACTGAGAACTTAAATTTGCCTTGATGGGTAAATTCACCTATGGCCACCCCAACATCGACGTTGTCAGAGGTTATTTTGAAAATCTACAGCTCCTTGCAAAGAGGAAGGTTGGAGCATTGGATGGAAGACATATCATCATAAAGTTAGGGAGAGAAGAGGATTATGCTAGATTTTTTTGCAAGGCGTGGCAATTATCCTCCACAAACCTAAGCTGCAAAATGTTTGCAATATTTTCCAAAATATTCTTTCTATCACCACACAACATATTTCACATCACATAGAATCTGAATGTAAATTATTATGAACTCATTTTGATCATCAAATTATTAGAAAACAAATATAGTATTGCCTGTGTGAATTTGACCAAAATTATTAGAGAACAAGTGAAGATTTATAACATATAAAGAATACAAATCTCAATTGCTTTTTTATTTTCCATAAGGAGTGCATAAAATTGATTAGTGCCAACTACAAAATGGAAAGTCTTAGACATTTCGAAAGCTACGTTTACAAGTAGAACTAATCTTCTATATAATTTTTGAGACTCCTACATAAATGAATGATGACCCAACAGATGGGGAAAATGTCAAAAATATAACGTGCTTTATTATCCATCAATTTGCATTTGTTTCTCCAGTATGTACAAAATCATCAAAATCTCCTCCTGTTGAGTGTATTCCATTTCTCCAACCAGGAATTCATGAGCTTTACCATTCAATTCAATAATGCTTGAACCAGGTTCCTTTTTAATACCACTCTTCCTCATAAGCCTCCTTAATGTATTGATGTTCTCCCACTTCTCATTTGTAGCATATATGTTGGATAGCAATACAAAAACACCACTATCGGAAGCCTCTAGCTCAAGATGATCAAGAATATGTTGTGATAGTTGAACATTACCACTAGCTTTGCAAGCACTTAGCATGGCTCCCCATATACGTACATCAGCTTTCATTGGCATAGTTTTAACAAGTTCGTAAGCTTCTTCAACCATCCCAGCCCTTCCAAGCATATCAACCATGCATCCATAGTGCTCTATGTTTGGTGTAACATCATAGAACTCTATCATTGAGGCGAAATGGCGTCGGCCATCCTCCACTAATCCTGAATGAGAACAGGCACTAAGTATTGCTATGAAAGTCACATCATTAGGCTTGAGACCAGTTCTAACCATGCAATCAAAGTAACTCAGTGCAAGCTTTCCATGCCCATGCATCGCTAGACCACTCAGCAATGCATTCCAAGAGAGGACATTTTTATGCGGCATGCCATGGAACATATCCGATGCCATATCTAGGCATCCACATTTAGCATACATGTCAACCATGGCAGTTCCTATGTGCAAATCCTGCTCAATATCCTTCCGTTCGATATACCGATGAATCCATCTCCCACAATCCAAAGCTCCCAAGCTTGCACATGCAGAAAGCACACTGGACAAAACCACCTTGTCGGGTTCCATTCCAGAGGCTTGCATGGCATGAAAAAAATCTAAAGCTTCCTTTGGCTGCTTGCATTGTACCAGCCCACTTATTACACTTGTCCAAGAAACAATATCTTTTACATGGAGACCTTCAAACAACATTCGTGATTCCTCAACACTCTCACACTTGACATACATATCCAAAAGTGCATTCCCAACAATAAGCCCCAAAATGGCTGCATTTTTAAGCAACAATCCATGGATTGATCTTCCCAAACACAGCTCCCCAGTCCTTCCGCATGCAACAAGCACACTAACAAGAGTTGCAATGTTTGGTTCCACATCCATTTCGGCAAATAAACTCAGAGCATTACCAAAACGCCCACCCTTAACAAAGGCAGAAATCAAGCCAGTCCAAGACACAACGTCTTTAACAAGCATTTCCTCAAACAAGATTCTTGCATCTAGGTACCAACCACAGAAACCATAAACATGCAGCAAAGCATTCTGAACATAGATATCATTTAAAAAGCCTAGCTTGGTGGAAACCGCATGTATCTGTCTAGCTTCATTAATGCCTGAGAACTTTGCGCACGATTTGAGAACAAGAGGGAAGGTGTACTTATCTGGGGAAATGCCGTCACATACCAAATGCTTGTAGACTGCAAATGCGGACTGGGGAGAACCGTTTTGAGTAAAGGATGCGATTAGGGAGTTGAAAAGAAAGGGATTTGAGAGGCTTTTGGTTTGCTTTAGAGTCAAATAGGCTAAGAAGGGACATTGAAAGGAAGCGAGGAAATCTGCGAGCTTGAGGAGGACAGATAAATCTTGGGTAAAGCCGGAAGTGAGGAGAAGAGAGTGGATTTGGGCGAAAGATTGTATTTTTAAATGTTTTTGGAGGAGGGTGATGAGGACGGTCTTTAAGGGAGGAGAAGTTCTGGTCATACTCCCGGGAATTATATGCGGTTATATTGCGTGGCGGCTATATCTTTTGCTTCGTATGGAATCCTGATGAGGAGAAGTTCTGGTCATACTCCCGGGAATTATATGACCGTTAAAAACGGTTATATTGCGTAGCGGCTATATCTTTTGCTTCGAATGGAATCCTGATCTTTGTCAGCACAATGCTGTATATTGAGAAATGATAACAGTTCGACATTGTTTTAAATGGATTCCTCACTACAGGAAAATTGTTAATTAGCATCCGAGTTTGCATCGACCTTTAATTTATGTCTCCTTATTGACCAATAGAGCCGAACCAAAAGAAAAAGTTGACGCAATGGCTAAAGGTAGTGGTTACAGACTGCTTAGCATTGGTCATTGCCGATGCTATTATGTAAGTTTTAGCGTCAGAAATGGTCGATGTTATGTAGTCGGTAATGCTTAGCATTGGTCATTTCCACTCCCGTCAGAAATGGTCGATGTTATGTAGTCGGTAATGCCCTAATATTCACCCCAATACCGACTGAATCTCATTTCCACTCCCTTTTTTCTTTTGACAGCTCTTGATAACAAAACTGGCAACCTAGGGGTGAATCTGGGCAAAACAATCACTCTGACGAGCTCGAGCAATTCCGATGACATTTTCACCATCCAAATCACGGCTCCAACAAGGTAAACTCTTCTTCCAGCTCAAATTTATATATTTTTTTCTCTCTTGAGTCTGCCCTCATGAGATTTGTGTTTATTTTAATTTTCATTCCATGTAAATTTATTTTTTGTTGTTAGGTTGGTAATGCAAAAATATAACATGGTTATTATGTGTGATTTCAACTTTTTTTTTCATGTAAATAAATGAAATTTGAATTTTAGGCATTAGCTATTGATACGCCTTGTAGCGGCGCCAAAAGCTTGACACACCCTAATTCTAACTGCAGGGGTCTCATGCAAGTGTATGTGTCATATCAGTAATATTAGATTTTGAGTGTGGAATGTCGATCCAACAAGGATTGAGGTATTTATACTTAAAAGAAGTTCTAGCCGGCTAAAGTCAGTCTTAGCTTAGAAGTGAAGTTGATTTTTAAGTTGTGTTAATTAGTCCTACTGAATTGCAAACTACTCTTAAGGTTTACTCTTACCAAAATTTTACTAAATATATTTGAATTGGTGATAATCAAGTTATAAAGCTACTCTCCCTTGTAATGACACAAGTGGTGTATTTGAAAATGAATATTTTAAATTGTAATTGTGGCTAGTGATAAATAGGAGCAACTCTCTTATTTACCCGCTCCAGAGTGCATAAAAAAGTTTGGCTAAACTAGTTTTAATTCCTTAAACCCTAATTTGATCCCATCAATGTTTATTTCCCTATCTATTTGTATCCCTCTATAGTTTATTTTTACTTCATACCCTATAGTTCAACTTGAATACTCTAATTATTCTTCCTTATTTGGCCAGAATGAAAACTAGATAAAATTTTGAAGAATACTCATCATATTAAGGATTGTAAACCAATTTTAAAAGAATTTGACTATTCCTACACAACCTACTTATTCACCACAAGGTAAAATTATTCACCACAAGATAAAAGGTAAAAGGATTACTCACAAAGCATGGGGAAAACAGCACATCACATCTTTGAAACAAAGCAAATCCATTAGAATTGTGTTTACATAAAATTAAAATACAAAAGAGTACACATTACTTAATTTTTTCTCTTTACAAAGTGTTGGAAATGCCTCCCCAAAGGTTCTCCCAATCCTTACTGCAATGTTGAATGTCTTCCCTCCAATACAACTCACTGATCTCACCAAAATTTCCAAGTAAAAGAAAATCTAGTCTTCCCTCCAATACAACTCACTAATCTCACCAAAATTTCCAAGTAAAAGAAAATCTAACTTTGAAGCTAACTCTAGACTTCACATACACTTTCTCCTGGACTTCAGAAGCATTCCCCTTAGACTTCAACAATGTTCTCATCATTAACTCTCCAAATAAGCCCTTTTATCTTCTGCATAACTCCCCAAATCGTGTGGAAGTAACTACTGAAAACTGCCCAGTAGTCCCTGGCGCCTAGGCGTTGGTTTGGGCACTGAAGCCTAGGCGCCCAAGAAGGCTGTGTCACGACTCTTAGTAGGAGCACCTTCGCCCCCAATGGCTGGCACCGCCTTGGCGCCCAGTGGTTGGCACCTAGGTCTCAGTCTCTTGAGTCACCTTTCTCCATGCCACCTCTGTTTCACTCTATTTCTTCTCCAATTCATTCCATTTCTACTACATGTAACACCTGTAAAAAAAAACATGAAAATACCCTTTTTTAAAGTTCAATTTTGTCCATAAAAATGTGTAAAATATAAATAAAATTAAACATTCTTTTCTACACATCAAAATCACCCAAACTTAAAAGTTACTTATTCTCAAGTAACATTAAAATTTTAAAACCAAATCTATTAATTTGAGGGAATGTTTATTATTAAAGTTATCAACAATTTTACCTCAAGAAAACAAGTCTAGCCATATGGTAAAAGTAAACCTTTTCATCTTAATAGGAAAATTTGATTTTCTATAGAGTTTGTCTAAATTGTAATTTATGTATTTGCTAAAACAAAATTATTAATAATTTTAATGAAAACCCACTTCCTCCAATTAAAAAAAATGATTTTAAAAATTTTAGTGTTGCTTTAGAACAAATATCATTTAAGTTTGGAGAAGTTTGATATGTATAACTGAATGCTTAAAATTCTTTACTTTTTGCACCTTTTTATAGATGAAATTGCACTTTAAAGGAAGGTATTTTTATGATATTCTTATAGGTACAAAAAGTATTAGAAGTGGAACAAAATGGAGAAGAAATGGAGCAAAGCAGAGGTGACATGGATCTAAAGGAGCATCAATTGACTGGCACTTTAAAGGAAGGTATTTTTATGATATTCTTATAGCTACAAAAAGTATTAGAAGTGGAACAAGAGAAGAAATGGAGCAAAGCAGAGGTGACATGGAGCTAAAGGAGCATCAATTGACTGGTGCCTAGGCGCTAGCCTTTGGGCACTAAGGTACTACACTCACTGGTGCCACACACTTTGACACCTAGGCGCCAGTCTCTACCCGGGTAGACAGAGAGCTTGGAGCCTAGGCGCCAGCAATTGGTAGGTAGCTCTTTCAACATTTCTCCCAATAAAGTGAGGAGTTATTTGGAGGTTATAAGAAGTTCTAAAAGGTCATGGAGAGAAGTACTTCTAGAAGAGAGGAAAAGGAACATTATAGGATTGTTGTAAAAGAGAATTAGGGCTTTTACATAGAGAAATTGGGGAGAATTGAGAGATTTATTGTAAGAAGATTACATCAGCACTGCAGCAAGGGTTTGAGAAAACCTAGGAGAGAATTCTTAGAGTATTGTAAAGAGGAAGAAGCTAAGTATTGTGATTTTATTGTATCGTTCTTTTCTAAAACACAATTTCCTAGTGGATGTGCTTTATGTTAATGATGTTTGTGGTGTGTTTCCTATGGTTGGTAAGTAGACTTTTCACTTTTCTATTGCAATGATTGTGATAGTTGTATAGGAATGGTAGAATGCTTTTGAAGTTGGTTTTCCATCTTTAATGTGATGAGTATTCTACTATGCTTCATTTAGTTTTTAATATATCTAAATGATTAGTTAACACATATTGTGATCCATAATGACTTGGGAGAGCTTTAGAAGAACAATTAGAATATTCACATTGAACTATAAGTTATGAAGAAAAAGTAAACTATTGGGAGATGCAAATAGACAGGGAAATGGTCTTTAATGGGTTCAAATTTGGGTTTAAGGAATTAAAACCAGTTTAACGAAGCTTCTTTATGCACTTATGAGAGGGTAAAGTAGAAATTTTCTCCTATTTGTCACTTGCCGTAATCACAATTTAAAGTATTGGTTTTCCTATACACTACATTTATCATTATGAGGGAGGCTATATTTCATATTTTGCTTTTCACTTCTTTAAATATATTTAATAGGATTTCTATAGGAGTAATTATTAAATTGTAGGTAGTAATTTTGAAGAATTAGTTAGCAACATTTAAGACCAATTTTACTTCCAGGTTAAGACTCATTTTAGTAAGCTAGAACTTTTCTTATGACTTTAACTACATTGATTCTCTGTGGGATCTATATTCCGGAGTCATAAATCTGATATTACTTATATGACACAAATACTTGCATGAAACCCCAATGTGAAAGTGCACCTGAACCGGGAAGGGTGTTAATGTTCCATCACCAAAGGCATGTTTTATGGATAAATCTGAATTAAACATCCTAAAAGATGGTGCAGTTAGCATGGACATGCCCAAGATGAACAGTAGTGCAAACATCCAAGAAGAGGAAACTCAACTTAGAGACATTGTAAACATTGAGTTCACTTACAAATCTGTACAACGACAAATTCATGAGCTCAAAATTCAGATGATGATCAGTATCTGAGATATTATTACCCAAAGGAGGAACAAAAACATTTCATATCAAGTGAACCTCATAAGAAAGCACATCTCTTTGAGGAACCTCCTCGAGGAGAACCCTAAGCACCTAGCGGCCGTAGAGTCGCCCAGACACTTCAGAGAGAAAAACATCCCCAATACATTGATAGTGTTAGATCAATGTCAGTGGAAGTACATCAACTCATACATGTTGAGAGACCCCAACGACAACCTCTAGAGAATGCTTTCTCTTAGAAACTCTTGGAAGTTGAACCTCTGGAGAAGTTCAAAGCTCCCTACGTTGAATCTTATAAGGGTCAGTTTAACCTTGTTAATCACATTGCTTCCTTTGAGTCAGCAGTAGTTATGTTGATAATTACTAACACTTTAAAGTGTTGGTCATTCCTTACCACACTAAGGGAGTTTTCCTTCAAGTGCTTCAATAGCTTACCAGCAGGATTTATCCACTCTTTTGTCAACTTCAAGAAGCTATTTCTGACGCACTATGTTAGTGCCTAGAAATTGAAAAAGAAGCAAGCCTTTTTTCAAATCAAGCAAGGAGAGTACAAAAGCCTTCATTTCTATATCCTTCATTTTCAAAAGAATATTTTGGAGGTGCAAAACCTACAGTTTTTTTATGACATAAACTACTTTGATGAAAAATAGTCAAGATGGGGCGTTCAAGTATAACTTGGGCTTATGCAAGCCAAATTCTTTAGCAGAGTTGTTGGAGATGGCCAATCACCATATTATCGTAGAGGAAGGTGTTATCAACTTTTCCCATCACTAAGGGATTCTTCAGATTATCGTTCAAAAAAGAAGGCCACACAAGATGAAAGAAGAAAATTGATGAATGAAAAATAACCTTCAGTCTTTCCCGCTGCAAGAATGATCAACATACTTGGAACCGTAATGGAGACAAAATAAGCCAAGGTCAAACTTGATTTTTTTACCAGTGACCATGTCAGTAAAGCAAACAACCAAATTATGAAATATAGAAGACCCCTTGAGAGTCTCAATGGTAAAGCTGATCGAGGCCATCTAGAATAAAGAGTACTTTAGAAATCCTCCGCTAATGAAGATTAGGACTTCTATTCATAACCATAACAAGTTTAGAAATTACCATCAACTCCATGGTCAAGATATAGATGACTAATTTCATCTTTAGAGCCTAGTCGAGGGTCTAATTAATGCAAGAAAGCTTAAACAGTTTGTTGTTGTCGGAGCAGACATGGGAAAACTAGGAAAGGCTCCAACTAAGCAATCTTCCAATGAACTTGTTTATGTTAATTCCACACACATCATTGGTATATTTATGATCTTATTTGGAGGATGAGGAGAATCATCTCGTAAGGGTTAGCTAAAAGTGGCTCCGATTGGAACAATTGTATGCTGTCATTTTCATCCATAAACACAACCATCCCCCGATCGTCTTTACCAATGTGGATTTTCCCCATAAGGGAAATTTGTGCAATGATTATATCATCGTTACTACCATGATTACCATGTACATAGTCACTTAGATGACACTAGGAGTTAGATGACAATTCTCTTCAAAATAGTATTCGACAAGATAGAGTTTAAAATCGATTGACTGACTGCTCCAGTTCCAGTCTTCTGCTTCTCTAGCAAAAGAAAAGGAGCCTCAAGCATTATTGATCTAAGTGTCTCATGGGATGAAAAAGTTAAAAAGTCCACTAGCATGAAGGATTTTTTGGTGGTAGAATCCCCAACTAAGTACAACACCATCTTTAGTCATCCTTTCTTGAACAATTAATTGGCGGTTTTCGCAAGATTTCATGCAGCAGTCAAGTTTTCTAGGGATGTGAGAACATCACAATTCGTGGAAAGTTGGAGCAATCTCAAAGATCTTACCTCCGATCAGTCACCAACAAGGAGCAGGAGCCACTTGATATCAAAATTCAATGGGAAGGGGGTACCGGTTAGACTCCCCTTGAAATCCCACCCTAGTTAAATAACCAAGTAATTTTTTTCTGTTAAATGAAAACTTTGATGTAGGTAATAAAAGCTTATTAATTCTGACCCTATGTAAGCACCATGAAATTTTCTCTTAGAGAGCAGCAAAAATGCCAGGAATTTTGACTGACATCACTTGCCACCGACTGAATAATAATCCAACCATCCATCCCATGAAACAAAAGCTCTAGTCATCAACTAGGACCCTACATGAACATATCCACGAGGAGGTGATGAAGATGAAAGAGGTCGATTACTTTCAGAAGATCTCGTATCCAATCTGGGTCTTCAACATTGTAATGGTATGGAAAACAAATGAAAAATGGAGAATGTATGCTGATTTGATGAACTTGAACACAACTTACCTAAAAGGCAACTACCAACTGTTAAGGATCGTACACGCCCATGAATGCATCAATCATATACATGGTGATGAGCTTCCTAGACACCTACTCTGACTACCACTAGATAAAATTACATCCGACCGATGCAAAGAAGATCAAATTTATAACGAGCGAGGGATTATAAGAATGTAATGCCCTTTGGGCTAAGAAATACTGAGGCTTGGTACTGGCGTCTTATGGATGTAATATTTTATAGCCAGAAAGAAAAAAAAAGTGTTGAAGTGTATGACAATGATGTGCTAGCTAAAAGTTAGTCGACTGAAGAACACATTAGTGACTTAAATGAAACCTTCCAAGCCCTTAGAAAATATAATATAAAACTCAATTTTAGAAATGTACTTTCAGAGCATTGATAAAAAAAATTCTTAATTATATCTTAACTTATAAAAGCATACAGGCCAATACAGAGATAGAGAAACCTTTATTTGGCATAAATTTACCTTGTAACACCAATGAAGTGGAAAAATTAATTGGTCAGATAACACGCCTCAACCTATTCATCTGCAACATTTTTATGCATGCTTCAAAAACTAAATTTTTTGATTGGACGAACGAATGCAAGAAAGTGTTTAAGAACTCAAAATGTCTCAGGCATCTCCACTGCTTCTCCAAAGCGTAAAATCAGATGAGGAACTCTCATTGTACCTAAATGTTGGACCTGAAGTTGTAAGCCTTATGCTTGCCTGAGAGGAACTGAGAAAATAGTTTCTAATTTACTATACTAGTTGGATCCTCAAGTGTGCCAAAGCTTGACAACCAATTATGAAAAGGTTAACTTTTGCTCTAATTATTTCTGCTCGCATACTCCAACTCTAATTCTAAATGAATCAGATCTGGGCCTTCACTGACCACTAGCTCAAGGCCTTCCTTGCAAAGATGGAACATTTTGATATATTTCTCAAATTGGTAGTGTAACTCAACGAGTTCAACATCTCCTATGTAACATGGATGAAAATAAAAGTGCTAGCAATTATAACCATCTTGATGGACTTTTCTAAAACATGTGAACATGATGGAGTCACAACAGACAACCAGGTGTGGGTTTTACTTATCGACAAAGCCTCCAGACTGACAATCTTGGAGATAGGACCTGTACCGAGTAGCCTGACTGGAGATCATATCAACTATTTTATTGTAATGGAGTTTGAGGTGACCAAGAATCAAGTAGAGTATAAAGGTCTAGTCACTGATTGCACCTCGCTTACGAGATGAGTGTCTAACCCGACCCGCAATTACTTGTATTTTTAATCTAAAAAATATTGCCAAAAACTTGAGCCAATTTATATTCAACAGCTAGTGTGAATAAATGTAATTTTCAAGTAATATAAGATTTTCCTTAAGATTTTCCTTAAAAACCCAAGTATCGATCCCACGAGGATAGTTGCACTATTTAAATTGGCTTGCTAGACTCAAAAGCAAATTCTATTTAAAGTGTAGATTTAAATGAAAAAAAAATGATAACAATGATTAAGACAAAATTTAAGCAGATAAAAACAATTATATTTAACAACTTATTAAAGTAATTCTAACTAGTTTGAATAATATGTAAAGATCTTTCCCCTTGCATTGTGATATTAATCTATGTAGGATTTGAATGAGTAAGAATATGATGATGTATTGTGAACAATAAAAGCATTCTTATTCCTTACCCCCACCCGGTGCTAGCAAAGAACATTGGCTAATTTAGAATTTTTCACCAGCTTGTGTAGTAGTGATGAGTAGATTCTGGCCTCTCACCTCCAAATTACCTACTGTGCACTCTCTATAGGACTTACTAGGGACTCTTACGATCCAAAATCTAAACCAAATTTGAAAAAGAATCTAGTTTATCACCCTAGAAACATCGATTCTATGTCCATTAAAACTTATCTCTGCTCATCAAAACCTATCTCCATAACTATTTGCAGTCCCTCTTAGGTGATCGCAACGACTCTGCCCAAAATGAAGTGTGGCACTCACTATTTGGGTGAAATCATAGCCCTCCCAGGTCTTTATATTTCTCAACGGATTTTAACCTAACAATTGGCCAATTTGTAAAGTCAAGGAAAAATCGGTGAAAAGTTCATCATAATTTTTAAAAGTAAAAAGAAGTCTTAAAATCATTCTCATCCCACAAGGTTAATTCCCAAGAGCAAGGAGAAAGAAATAGAACTACTTAGAATTCATGGAGAATAAAATAAAAACACAAAATTTGTATTGAAATCTAAGTCTTAGAAACAAAAAAACTAAACACAAATACAAAGTATTTATGTCTTCTCCTCAGCACAAATTCTAGAGTCTCCTTGAAGAAATCTCCAAACTATTACTCTTACAACACAAAACACATTAAAACATACCCTTAAAAACTAAAGTGGGGCTTCAAACACTGCCAAAAAGTCCTGTATTTCATCCAATTTTTGTCCATATTAATAGATCTCTAAAAATAACTAAGGGTTGCCTCAAACACCCCTTTGAAATTTTGCCAAATTCAATGGATCTTCTATAAGGAAAGTTACTAGCACTATAGCTCCAGTCTGGGTACTATTGCTCTCGTTGCCTGCTTCTGTGGTGCTATAGTACCAAGGGACAACGCTATTAATCTCAATTTTTTATATAGATAGATGTAAAATGTGATGTATGTGATTAATTTCCTTAATGGATATTCTTAATTTGCAATGACACCAAAAACCTGGTCCCAAGAAAAAGCTAGGTAAATCTTTTACTATGAAGCAAATAAGAATGCAATTATAATTTTAAATATGAAATACTTGCATATCGTTATCAAGTAATATAGAACTTTCTAATTAAGTCCCGAATATCGAACCCATAGGGAGAACTAGATTTAGATAACAAAATTTTACTTGGAAATATATTCTTACATAAACTTAAGATGCTAAATTAGGAATGAAAGTTCAACTCTTTTTATAATTTTTTTGATAATTTGAAAATAAATTAGCAACTAATTAACTTAACTAAAATACTTGCAAGATGAAGGCAATATAAATAAAATATCTTTTTTCCTATCATGAATTATGAATCAGTGATAAATATAAAAATTTTGTTATGGAAGTATGCTAAATGTGTTGTGTAAAAAAGGAGCAATAATATTCTTTACCCTTATTAGAGATGCTATAAAGAACATTGACTAATCTATAGTTTGAATAGTTCTGAAGACCGGCTAGGCAGGAAATATACTAGTTCTCAACTAGCGTTCACTCTAAAGTTCTCTCTTCTCTTCACCTAGTTAACTTCTCGTATCAAAATCTAAAACTATAAACCAACTTGGGGGTTTTAGTCTATCACTCTAAAATCCTCTAATTCTACAACCTTCAAAGTTTATTTCCCTATTTATTTACACTCAATCATATGAATTACATTATCATTCATGCAATTTCATTTGATTCTTACCATTAGTTGACTGAGATAATGTCATCTCAGATCTTACATGTTCTTACAACAGATATTAACATCTTAATTGGCTAAAAATCTTCATTGGCCAAATCATGAGGTAAATGAAGTGCAAGATTTTGAATCATCACAACTTATTCCAATATTGAAGTCTAATACTTCATAGCACTTCCTTTAAATATTTAATCACTTATCATTTTAAGGAAAAAGATAAAGAAAACTATGGAAAAAGATAAAGAAAACTACTCAAAATTTATGAAGAAAATACAAACACACATGAGTTTAAAAGTAGAAATTATGCACAAAAACAAGAAATTTAAATTAAAACTAAGTGTAGACACAAAGATAAACACTTATCTCAAATTCTCATCACCAAATGTCTTGAAGTTTCTTTAAATTCTCCTCCTCTCACAATACAAACTAAAACTCAAAATAAAATTAAGGTGGCTGACATCGGCGGCAGTGATGGGCGCCGGCTGCGGTGGTGAATTGTGAAACTTTATAGATGGCTGGCCTCTACTTCTGGAAGATCTAAGACTTTTCTTATAAAAATCTAAGGTGTGCCTTGGTATCTCTTCAAAAAAGTGTCTCCATTAAATGAATCTTCTAGAAGTTGCCTCCTCATAAGTCAATTGAATGAATTTTTGTGTCAATGAGCTATTTCCCATGTTTTTATCAAGGGTTGCTTCAAACACCTCTTAAAAAATCTGCTAAGTTTAAATAATTCATCAAGCAACTACTTCTGATGCTTAAGCACAGGGTACCTAGAGCTTAGACACGGAGTCTCTAGCGCTTAAGCGCCCCATTCATTTTTGCATTCTCTTCATTTTGCTCCAAATTTGACCCTTTTTCACTCTTTTTATCATTTTTGATTGTATCTGTAAGAAAAACACACAAATACCTTTCATTAAAGCGCAATATCTCAAAAATAGGCATAAAAATGTGTATAAAATCATTATATATTATAGATGTATCAGTTATGATGTCATACAATTTTGCAACATTTTTGCACATTTTTCCCTCATTTTTTTAAATGTTCATTACATGTACTTGAAACTAAAAATATATAAAATACCTTCCTTTAAAGTGTAATATTGACCTGGTTTTTTGGTATATATGTAAAATGTGATGTATGCTATTATATGCTTAATTTTCATAATAGTTATTCTTAATTTGCAAAAAAGTCAAAAACTTGATCCAAAGCAAAAGCTAGGTATGTTTTACACTATGAAACAAATAAGAATACAATTATAATATTTAAATATGGGATACTACGCAAATATACATATCATTATCAAGTAATATAAGTCTTTTTGATTAAGCATCGAATATCGAACCTATAGGGAGAATAACAATATGCACTTTAGGAAACTCGAAAGTTTAGATGACAAAAATGTACTTCGCAAAATATTCTTACTTAAACTTAAGATGCTATGATAGAAATAAAAAATTGATTCTTTTTGTAATTTTTTATTCATATTTGAAAATAAAGTGAGCAACTATTTAACTTAATTAAAATACTTGCAAGTTGAAGGCAATATAGGTAAAATATCGTTTTCCTTGTCATGAATCAGTGATAAATATAGATATTATGTTGTGAAAGTATACTAAATGTGTTGCGCCAAATAGGAGCAATAATATTCTTTACCCTTATTAGAGATGTCATAAAGAACATTAGCTAATCTATAATTTGAATAGTCTTGAAGACAGATTAGCTAGGGAAGATACCAGCTCTCACTCTAGACTTCCCTCTTCTCCCTCCACCAGAGGGATAACATCTCATTTCAAAACCTAAAACTATTAATCAAATTTGGGGCTCTAGCCTGTCACTCTAAAGTCCTCTAATTTTACACCCTTGAAAAGTTTATTTCCCTATTTATTTGCACTCAACCCTATGAACTACATTCTCATTCATGAAATAAATATGCGATTTCAATCATTTTTAAATTGAGACAATACCATCTCGGATCTTACATGTTCTGACAACTGGTCTTAACATTTCAATTGGTCAAATCAAGAAGTAAATGAAGTGCAAGGTTTCAAATCATCACAACTTCTTCCAACATTGAAGTATAATACTTCACACAACTTCCTTTAGGCATTTAATCACTTATCATTTTAAGGAAAAATATAAAGAAAACTACTCAGAATCCATTGAAAAAACACAACCATACATGAGTTTAAAAGTAGAAATCATGCAAAAAAACAATAAATCTAGATTAAAACTGTGTAGTCATAAAGATCAACACTTATCTCAAATCTTCTCCACCAAATGTTTTGAAGTTCTTATGAATTCTCTTCCTTCACTCACAATACAAACTAACACTCAAAATAAAAAGAAAGTGGCCGGTGGCGGCGATAGAGATGGGCGACGACGTCAGTTACTTGGATGGATGATGACTGTAAAATTTGATGGGTGGTTGGCCTCTTCTCTTGGATAATCTATCTTTTCTTTTAAAAATTCAAGGGGTGCCTTGGTGTTTCTTTAAAAAGGTGTCTCTATTTAATGAATCTTCTAGAAGTTGCCTCCTCAAAAGCCAGTTGATTGAATTTTCGTGTCCATGAGATATTTACCACGTTTTTACCATGTGTTGCTTCAAAAACCTCCTAAAAAATCCATCTAAGTTCAATGAATCATCAAATAACTACTTCTGACGCTTAAGCGCGGGGTGCCTGGCGCTCGCACTTAGACGTCAGTCTTGGGCGCTTAGGAGCCCCAGTTCTTTTTTGCACCTTTTTTATTTTTGCTCTAAATTTGACCCTTTTTTACTCTTTTTAGCATTTTTAATCCATTTGATTGTACTTGAAAGAAAAAACACACAAATACCTTTCATTAAAGTGTAATATATCAAAAATAGGTATAAAAATGTGTATAAAAACACTATATATTTTAGGTGTATCAAAATCTCCCATGTCTAAAAGTATTATATATTTTAGGTGCATCAAAATCCCCCAAACTTAAAAGGTTACTTGTCCTCAAGTGACACTTCAATCTTTGAAAACTACATATGTATGATATGTTAATGAGTTTCTTTAGGAGTTACCAAAATTTTGATGTAGAAATATAGTAGTCCAATTTAGAAAAAATATCAGTAAATGAGATCAACTTAGAGTTTATAAATTTTTAAAGTTAAGAAATATGAAAATATGAGTTTCTATCTAATTCAGAAATATTGTAATTCTCATATTATAGAGTTTAGGTATTTTATCTTCTCCACTTAAAAATTTTTATTAAGCACAATTTTACTTACTATATTATATCCTTAAGCTTAATAGTTTATCAAGGCTTATACTTTAAAAGACACAGATGTGAAACCAATTTTTGATTAGGCACTAATCCTCAAGTTTCTCATCCCTTTTTCAATTTTTCTTTTCTTTTATTTTTATTTTTCTTTTTCTTTTATTTTTCTTTTTCTTTTTCTCAGGCAAGGATTACCATATTTGGATAGGCCTTTAATGACTTTAAATCCCACTCTTCCTTTTCTAAAGCAAATAGTTGATATTTTTTTCACTGAAAAACATAATAATATTTTTAAAAATTACTTTCAATAAAAGAAATTTAAGTTTTAAAATTAAAAATCTAAATCTATTTTTTTCTACTAAAGATAGTTAAAACTATATTTAGCATTTTCCACACTAGAAATTATAACTTTAAGTTTTTCTTTATTACTATAAATTTTAATTAAATTATCTAACTCATTTCTATATTTAAAAATTTACTTCCCTAATATAACTTCATATACATGGTCATTTTTCTTCAAATCAAAATCAAATTTATTTGAAGCATAATTGAGAACAAATAAATTTTTAAGTTCCTTAGAAAATTTTTCATCCCTCCACTAAACTTAAATTTTTAATAAAAATAAAACATTTTAGCATCATATAAATATTGGCAGGAATGAAAACTAAAAATAACATGCTTGCAGGAATTTTCATATCCTAAATATGCAAATACAAAAATTAAAAACTGGAGTAAAAAATTAAATTGATCAAACATTAATTTTTTTTTAACATATAGAGATTCATCAGACGTCTATGCAGTGGACTATAATATAAAAGCAAACAAACACACTAACAAACATATATGAGTGCAACATAAATAAAAATAACCGGTAATAAATTGAAAATTTTAAACATGCAACTTTTAAGTAAAAAGTTAGCTAGATTCTAATCCTTCTTAAGATCTAGAATTAAGTTCAGCACAAACTAACTAAATACATTAAACAACAAAATTAACATAATTACTAACACACAAACATAATAACTACTAACAAAAGACAAATACATCACGGTTGGTGTACAACTAAACACAACATAACAACAACTAAAAGTCTCAACATCAACAACTGAAGACACAAGACAAAGTATAAAACAACTACACTAACAACATTTCATAACAACATGATACACCAAAATAATATACTATTTTAAGTACCTATTTTATGCTTATTTTTGGGAATGTGAGAGATTTTTTCTTCATTACATTTCTAAGAGAGAATTGGGAGTGATTGTAAAGAGAGAAATGATCAGAGAGAACTTCTAGAGATTTTCATGGGAAGGATTATAAGATAAGTTGTATTTTTATTTCTTTTGCTTTGTAAACTTATTTTTATATGAAATTTGTGTTTTATCGTATCCTTCTCAAGAATTCTGAGTAGTCTTCTTTATCCTTCTCCCGACTTTGAAGATATGGTTTTGTGAAGAGTAGATTTTATTTTCTATGGTTTTAAATGATAATAATTTGTGATGATTTGAACTCCGATTTCACTTAATTTTTGATCTGGCCAATTGAAATGCTAAAACTTGTTGAGAGACATATGTTCTTAAATGAGATATGATTTCTATAACATAAGGAGAATCACATTTAATTTCATGGGAGAGTATGTGGGATTAAGTACAAATAAAAAGGAAAATATACTTTTGTTGGATGCAGAATTGGAGATTTTAAGGTGACAAATTAAAACCCTTAATTTTGTTCAGTTGATTGGAAACTAATGTAAGATTGTTAGCCCTCAGGGGAGGGAGTAGTGGGAGCTCTGGAGTGGGAGCCGGTATCCTCCCAGCCTAACCATAGAATTAGGGACCAATCTATGAATTAGTCAATGTTCTTTATAGTACTCGGAAGACGATAAAAAATAGGATTGCTCCTATATGGCACAAAACAGTTTTTATATATATATTTTTTCAAATGATTTCAATTTCTTCACAAACCATACAATCAATGTAAAGGGGAAGGATGCTTTCTTAAATTTGAACTTTCTGTCACAAAAAAAAAAAAAACTTTGTTTAATTTTAACATTTTTACTTTTGAAAGTTTAGTACTTAGTTTAGTTTAATTTCTGTAATCTTACATCTACATTGTAATTAGAATTCATCTGAGTAGTCAATTTTCAAATTTTGCACTTTAATTTTATTTTTTCTTTTTATTATAAAATAATTTCCTTAATTTACTTTAGAATTGTCCAACTTCCCTGTGGGATCGATATCTAGGAATCCATTGAAGCCCTTTATTACTTGAATGATATGTATACTTGCATTGATATTTAGGAGAGATTTGGTAGTTTAAAAAAGAGTTTTAAAAGATAAATTATATATATAAAAAGAGTGTTTTTAGGATTATATTGCATATTTATTATAAATCTACCTACATCAAGTTTTTGGCGCCATTACCGGGAAAGTAACGGAAAATATTAGTATTTTACTTTATTATATCAAAGAAAAAAAGAGTGTGTTTGTAGTTTAATTTAAGCATTTTCTTATTTTAGTGTGTTTGTTTATTTTTAATTACTTGCTTTATTCAGTTTATGCGTAGTGTAAGATCTGAAAATTTGGTACCTTACGACTATGAGTTAGAAAGAACTGTTAGAAAAAAATTGAAAACAAAAAAAAGAGAAAGATGAGTTTGGCAAAATGGCTTGCAATATAAATAATGTTGGAAATGAAAACGAACATCATCATAGACCTTTAAGAGATTATACAAATCTTACAACAGATGAAATTTATTTGAGTATTCAAAATCGTGATGTAGCTACCAATTCATTTAAACTTAAACCTGTTATTATCCAAATGGTACAAAAAAATCAGTTTGGAGGAACACCTACTGAAGATCCTAATTTACACCTTGCTAGTTTTTTAAAATTGTGTGCTACATTTAAATATGATGGAGTGTCAAATGATGTTATCAGACTTAGAATTTTTTCTTTTTTACTAAGAGATAATGCTAAGATGTGGTTAAACTCATTAGCACCTGGATCTATCAGAAAATGAGGAGATTTATCACAAAAAATTTTATCTAAATATTTCCCACCTTAAAAAACTGCTAAGCTTAGAAATGAGATCACATCTTTTTTTCAGATTGAAGGGGAATCAATTTATGAAGCATGGAAAAGATTTAAAGATCTCCTTAAAAAGTGTCCACACCATGCGTTGTCAGATTAGTTAATAATTCAAACCTTTTTGATGGGTTGGTCGGATCTCTTAGATTGATAATTCATGCTGCTGCTGGTGGTTCATTAATGTCAAAACCATTCAATGAAGCATATTCATTAATTGAAGAGATGACTACTAATAATTTTCAATGGCCCTCTGAAAGGGTAAATCCAACGAGAGTAGCCAGTATACATGATTCTGTTGCAATATCTATTTTAGCTGCCCAAATAACTGCTATATCAATGAAGATAAATCAATATGGAATGAATTATTCTCAGATAACACCTATGCTTGAGGAGAACTCATTGGGACAGATGATAAAATCTCAATCTTCTTATAAGACTTTAAATGCAATAAACAATCATTTTAATGATCCTTATGCCAATTATTATAATCCTAGTTGGCATAAGGATCATTAAAATGATTGTTTATTGCAGATGGGTAGTCAATTACAAAGTTAAAGAGCTACTATTTGAAACATGAAAAATCAATTGGGATGTATTGCTACTGCACTTAGCAATAGACCTCCAAGAACATTGCCTAGTAATGTTGAAGTAAATCCAAAAGATCAAAACAAGGAGCAATTAAAGCTATTCAACTGAGAAGTGGAAAAGAATTAGAAAACAAAGTTCACCAAAAAGTTGAAGTGAAAAAGATTAGGTGGAAGATGAAAAATGTGGTGAAGATTTTCATTTTGAAGTAGAAAATTCTATTAAGCCAATGAAAATCACTGTAAAAAGACCATCACCTCCATTTCTTCAAAGATTAAAACAGAAACATAGAGATAATCTATTTTTAAATTTTTTGGAAATTTTGAGAAAATTAACAATAAACATTCCATTTGTTGAAGCTTTGGAACAAATACCATGCTATGTGAAGTTCATGAAGGATATAGAAGTTTGTAGATAATGAGACTTTTGCACTCAACGAAGAGTGTAGCGCTATAATTCATAAAAAGTTTCCTGAAAAAATTAAAGATCCTAGAAGTTTTACAATTCCTTGTGCTATTGGCAAAAGATTTTATGGAAAAAATTTATGTGATTTAGGAGCCAATATTAATTTTATGGCTTTATCAATTTTCAGAAGGTTGCGTTTAAGAGACATTTCACCTACAACTGTAACTCTTCAATTAGCTGATCATTCGATTACCTATCCTAAAGGAGTTATAGAGGATGTTTTGGTAAAGGTTGATTCTTTCTTGTGGACTTTATTGTATTAGATATGGAGGAAGATAAAGAAATTCCTATTATTTTTGGAAGACTATTTATAGACACTGGAAGAGCTTTGATAAATGTTTAGAAAAGAGAACTAACTATGAGAGTTAGTGATCAAGAGGTTACATTTAATATTGTAAAATCAATGAGATACTCTGCAAAAGAGCAAGAGATTGAATGCTTCAGAATTGATATTAATGAATATTTTAAGAAAACTTTGGAAGGGAATTTAAAAAGGAATATATGGAATATCAAGTTGAGGATAGAATTCAAGATGAATCTATGGAAGTGAGTAAAGAAGATACAGATTATGTTTAGGAAAGATTTGAAATGGTAGATCCTATAGAAAGTAATAAGAATTTGATTTCATCTATTGAGAAACCCCATGAACTTGAACTGAAAGCACTTCCTAAACATTTGAATTATGCATTTTTAGGAGATTTATCTACATTACCTGTTATAATATCCTTAGAATTAACTGTTATGCAAGAAAAACAGTTGTTAGAAATATTAAAAAGATATTAAAAAGCCTTTAGATGGACATTAGCTAATATTAAAGGAATCGGTCCTTCAATTTGTATGCATAGAATCTTATTAGAAGATCAACATGAACCAAGAGTTGCCCCTCAAAGGAGATTAAATCCTATGATGAAAGAAGTATTAAAGAAAGAAATTTTAAAATGGTTAGATGCAGGAATAATATATTTTATTTTAGATAGTGTTTGGGTTAGTCTAATTTACTATGTTCCAAAGAAAGGAGGTGTGACTATAGTAACAAATGAGCATAATGAATTGATATCAAAAAGACAAGTCACTGGTTGGTGAATCTGCATAGATTATAGAAAATTAAATTCTGCCACTAGAAAAGATGATTTTCCTTTACGCTTTTTGAACCAGATGTTGGATAGATTTGCTTGACATAAATATTTTTATTTTCTAGATGGATATACCGGTTATCATCAAATATCTATTGCTCCAGAGGATAAAGAGAAAACGACATTTACTAGTCCTTATGAGACTTTTGATTTTCAGCGAATGCCTTTTAGATTATGTAATGCACCTGCAATATTTCAAAGATGTATTGTGTCAATTTTCAGTGAGTTAATTGAAAAGAGATTGAAGTCTTTATGGACAATTTTTCTGTATTTGGATTTTCATTCGAAATATTTCTAAATCATTTAGAGAAAGTTCTGGAACGTTGTGAAAAGACTAATCTCGTATTGAATTGATCACTAAACCTTTATGCCAACTTTTGGAGAAAGATACAAAATTTGACTTTAATCAAGATTGCCTTAAAACTTTTGAAATTTTAAAGGAAAAATTGATCACTGCTCCTATAATTGTTTCACCAGATTGGGAGAAATCTTTTGAATTGATGTTTGATGCTAGTGATTATGCAATTGGAGGTTTTTTAGGGCAGAGATATGATAAGATTTTTAAAGTTACATATTGTGCTAGTAAGACTCTTAATGAAGCTCAAATTAATTACACCACCACTGAAACAGAGTTATTAGCTATTGTGTATGCTTTTGATAAGTTTAGATCATATCTCATTGGAGCTAAATGTGTTGTGCATACTGACCATTTGGCTATTAAATATTTGATGCAAAAGAAGGATGCTAAACTAAGATTAATTAGATGGGTACTTTTGATACGAGAGTTTGATTTCGTAGTAGTCAATAGCAAAGGGATTGATAATCAAATTACAGATGATCTATCGAGGCTTGAGCAAGAAGAAATACTGATATGGAAAAAGAGATTAATCAAAACTTTTCCAAATGAGCAACTTTATGCTATAAAAGGATGGGAAATACCTTAGTACGCGATACACCTAAAATATATAGTATTTTTAGACACATTTTTATACCTCTATTTAAGATATTATGCTTTAATGGAATGTATTTGTGTGCTTTTCTTTCATGTATAAGTAAAAAGGTGAAAAATGCTAAAAGGAGTGAAAAAGGATCAAATTTGGAGTAAAAATGTGAAAATTGTGCTAAAGTGTTATGGTGCCTAAGTGCCAGATCCGACGCTTAAGCGCTGGAGAAATAGAGAAGGCCGTGCCTAAGCATCAGAGACTCCACATTTAAGCACCAGAGGTAGTTATGTGACATTATTTGATGGTTTACTTCATTTTTTTGAATTTTGAAGGGACATTTGCGGCACCTATTAGCTAAAGGGGGTGGTTATGACCACTAGAAACAAAAATATGGTTAGATGACTTGTAAGAGAATTCATCAAATTAAGACACGATTTGAAGAGTTACCAAGAAACCTTCTGAAGATTTATAAAAGAAGGAAGTTGAGACTTTTTGAAGTGTGCTTGAAGTTTTGAAAAGTGCTTAAAAAGGGAGAGATTTTCAGGCACCACAAATTTACTTTATCCTTTATATTTTTATTTTTATTTTGAGCGTCAGGAGTTTTGTAAAAGAGAAGAGATTCAAAGGAACTTCAAGAGTTTGGTGGAGGATTTGAGATAAGTTTTTATCTTTTGTCTTAAACTACTTTTGATTTTAATCGAGACTTCTTGTTGGTTTGACAATGATTTTTATTTTTAAACTAAAGTTGGATTATGAGTAGTTTTCTTTATCTTTCTCCTTAAAATGATAAGTAATTAAAGTGTTGAATGGAAGTTGTGGAGAGTATTGGTCTTTAATGTTGGAAGAAATGTGATGATTTAATTCCATGCACTTCATTTACTTCTTGATTTGGCCTATCTAGATGTTAAAATTTGCTGTGAGAACATGTAAGAATAAGGTTGGTATTGTCTCAGTCAACAATTGGAAAAAAAATCACATGGGGTTGTATGAATGAGAATGTAATTCATATGATCTAGTGCAAATAAAAAGGGAAATAACCTTTAAGGGGTGTTGAGTTAGAGGACTCTAAAGTGACAGTTTAAAGCCCTCAACTTGGTGTATTGTTTTAGGTTCTGATATGAGATGTTATCCCCCAGGTGGAGGGAATCGAGGGAACTCTAGTGTGAGAGCTAGTATC
>NW_018219639.1:50917-53932 GCF_001263595.1 Phalaenopsis equestris | reverse complement strand
AGGATCTCTAGTCAGGGTAAAAAAAATTATTGCTCCAATTTGACACAACAAAATTTGCATACTTCCACAATAGAACTCCTATAGTTCCACAACAAAATTCCTATATTTATTACTGATTCATGATAAGAAGAAACATATTTTTCTTATTAAGTGGTTTTCATCTATAAAACTCTAGTTGTTTTTTTAAGTTGTTACTCTTTTATCAAAATATCAAAAATACCAAAAATATTTGAATCTTTATTACTAAAAAATATATTCAGTTTAAGTAATTATCTTTTTAAAAATAGTAAATTAAAAAGTTAAATTCTTAATTTCTATAGGATCAAGTTTTTGGTACTGTTGCAAAGTAAAGAAAGATAAGTGAAACATATAATCAATTACAATGTTATACTGTTGCATATAAATAGTAAGTCGGGATCAAGTTTTTGGCGCCGCTGCCAGGGTAAAAAAGAAGAAAATTGAAAGATAATTGATTAAAAGCAAATTTCTATTTTAGAAAGTCTTATTTAAACTTTAAAAGTTATTGTCAGAATATCTTATTATAGTATTTTATTTTGTGTGTGTTTTATTGTATTTTATTTTCATGATTAGTGTAAGCGTAGTTCAAGTTCTGAAGGACTAGTGCCCTACGATTCTGAATTAGAAAAAACTGTTAAGAAAATTAGAAAAACCAAAAAAAATTAAAAATTTTGAAAAGTTTATAAAAATTACAGAAATGACAAACCAAAATGATAAAAATGCTGAAATTCATTATGACTATAGACCTTTACGAGATTATGCCAACCCTACGGTAGATGACTTTTATTGTAGTATTAAAAAACCTACTGTAGTAGCTAATTCATTTAAACTTAAACACGTCATTATCTAAATGGTATCAAATAATCAGTTTGGGGGATCACCAACTGAAGATCCAAATTTACATCTTGCTAATTTTCTAGAATTGTGTGCTATATTTAAATACGATGGTGTATCAGATGATGCCATAAGACTTAGGTTATTTCCTTTCTCATTGAGGGATAAAGCTAAGATGTTATTAAATAACTGAAAAAGAGTTATTAACAATTGTATATGCCTTTGATAAATTTAGATCATATTTAATTGGGACTCATTGCGTACTGCGTACAGATCATTATGCTATAAAATAGTTAATGAAAAAGAAGGATGCTAAACCAAGACTTATAAGTTGGATTCTTTTTTTGCAATAATTTGACTTTGAAAAAGTAGATAATAAGGAAACTGAAAATCAAATTGCTGATCATTTGTCCAGACTAGAGTTATAAAAACCACTCTATTTTGAAGAAAAAATTAATGAACATTTTCCAGATGAAAAACTATTTAGTATTAAGTAGTGGCATATTCCATGCTATGCCGACATTGCGAACCTTCTAGTTAGTGATATTATACCCTATGAAATGACATACTAACAGAAGAAAAAATTTATTTCTGAAGCTAAGACATAGTTTTGGGATGACTCTTTTTATATAAACAAGGAAATGATCTGATTATTTGAAGATGTATACCTTTTGAAGAAACTTATGAAATTACCCAAAAGTGTCATAATTCTGACTTTGGGGGACATTTTGGTGTTGATAAAATAACATACAAAACCTTACAATCTGGATTCTATTGGACTACTGATAAAAAAAAATATGTTGAGATTTTCATACCTATTTTACACTGTTTTTGATGATATTGCTCTTTAAAGAATGATATTTTTGATGTTTTGTTGCAGGTATGATGAATTATAATCATTGGAGCTAAAAGATTTAAAAATAAGCAAATTTGGAGTGAAAAGGAGCAAAATATGAAGATTTGAACTAGGGCGCCAACGGCGAGCCCAACGGCGCCGACGGTGAGAATTTCCCGAGAGTCCGGATCAAATATTTTAGAAGGTCTGCTAAGGTTTTTTTTCATGCTTATTTTGTAGGGCTATTTGTTAGGAACACAACACAACTGAAATGGGGCAAAATAGAGCCAAACAGAGCGAAACGGTGGAGCTGCGCAGTCTGCTCACCAACGGCGCCCAAAACGGCGCCGACAGCAAGATTTACCCTAGAAGACCGAAAATGACAGAAAAGTTTGCCAACAGCGACTTCGAGCCCGCCAACGGCTACCGAGATGACTATGGACCGATGTTTGGCTGTTATGGGCCGAAATTCAACTTATTTGGACGCTTTTTGAAAGGATACTTGTGGAAGCTCTTACTTGTGGAAGCTCTTCAAAATTCGTCCCTACACTTTAAAAGAACAAATGTAGGTTAGAAAAAGTGGGATATATGTGATAGGAATGTTAGGAAAAGTGTGGAGAAAGTTTAGGGTTTTTAGAATAGGAGTAGAAATGTAGATTTCCCCTTTTGGAGAGATTGGAGAGGAGATTTTGAGAGAATTTGTAAGGAGATATTTTAGGATTGCATGGATCGACGGGAGACTTTGTAGGAGAGATATTTGTAAGGAGATGTTCTAGCATTGCATGGATTGGCGGAAGACTTTGTGGGAAAGATATTAGTCTTTCTTTCAAAGGGAAAAAGCTAAGTATTGTGTTCTTCATTATCTTTTGATTTTTGTAAACACTTATCTAATGGATTTGCTTTGATTAAATGAAGTTTTTGTTGTGTTTTCTTCGTGCTTTGTGATGGGCTTCTCTTACTCTCTCTTCTTATTTAGAAATAATGGTATAAGAAGATTATGCCATTGTTTTCATTTTACTTTTATTTTGTAATGAGTAGAATTCATGTTTAGGATTTTGTGATGCATGTTAGAAGCAGATTTAATTATCGATGTGATGGTGTTTACTTGCACTTTATTTACATTACAATAAAGACCTGTTGTAGTGTTAAAATTCATTGTAATTGCATTAAGACCCGAAAGGGCTTTGTAATTCTCAATAAAGTAGAAACACATTCAGATTCCATGGATGGTTAAGTTCATGGGAGTTGAATGCAAATAAATAGAAAAATATACTTTGATGGGCGTAGAATTGGAAATTTTAGGGTGACAGACTAAAATCCCCAATTCG
>NW_018219639.1:44126-50758 GCF_001263595.1 Phalaenopsis equestris | reverse complement strand
AATAGGATTGCTCCTATTTGGCACATATAATATTTAATGCATCTCATTCCTTTACATTATCCAATTCATTACATAAGAATAATAGTTTTTAATATCTCAAAATTCTCCAAACCAATTCATCCAAAAAGGGTCATCTTTAGAATTAATATTTGCATTTAGGAGTAGTTATTAGTTGTGTTAAAATTAAGACTTACATTTAGGAGTATCTGTTAGTAAAACCTCTTAAATCGCACTTCCAAACTAAGGAATAATAGTAGTAGATTATAATTTGACTAAGGATCTCTTACTTCGCTTTCTTGTGGGATCGATAAACGGGATTCCACTAGAGCCCTGTATTACTTGAGCGATACGTATACTTGCGTTTGAAATTGTGACTTTACAAAATCATTATAAATATATAAATCTGGGTTCATACATTCTTGTATATTAAAAGTTGCATCAACTTTTGGTGCCATTGTCAGGGATTTAAATCTTTTAGTAGCGGTATCAAATATTTTTTAAGCATATATTTTTAAGCATATATAAAGTCTTCATCACCTACTATCTTTAGAGATGTTAATGCCTATATAAAAACTTGTGATAGATGTTAACGAGTAGACAATATTTCTAGAAGAAATGAGATGCCCCTCAATTATATGCTAGAAGTTGAAATATTTAATATTGGAGGATTAGATTTCATGGGACCATTTATACCAACTTTGAAAAATTTATATATACTGTTAGCAGTAGACTATGTATCCAAATGGATAGAAGCTGTTGCTTTACCTCAATGTGATACTCAAAGTGTTGCAAAATTTTTGAAAACGAACATATTTTGTAGATTTGGGATGCCGAGTGTTATCATAACTGATGATAGAGTCATTTCAGAAATCCCGTAATGGAGAAATTATAAAAGAAATATCATATAAACCATAGAATTACTACTGCTTATCATCCTCAAAATAGTGGTTTGGATGAATTATTCAATCAAAAAATTAAAAGAATTATGGAAAAATCTGTGAATCCAATAAAAATGGATTGGTCAATCAAACTTGACTATGCTTTGTGGGCTTATATGACTGTATACAAAACTCCTATAAGAATATCCTCGTATAGGCTAATACTTAGAAAAAACATAGCACTTATGAGTTGAACTTGAGTATAAAGCATATTGGGCGATTAAAGAGTTTAATTATAATTTGAAAGATGAAAAGATTATTGCAATTAAATGAGCTTGAAGAAATAAGGAATGAATCTTACGAGAGTGCTAAGATTTACAAAGAAAAGATGAAGATGTGACATGATTGAAAGATTCTTATTAAGAATTTTCTGCCAGGGCAATAGGTTTTACTATATAGTGCAAGATTAAGTTTATTTTCAGGCAAACTTAAGTCTAGATGGATGAGCCCATTTGTTGTGATAAAAGTTTATCCTTATGGAGCTGTAGATATCAAAGATTCTAAAACTGAGAAAGTATTTAAAGTAAATGGTCATAGACTGAAACCTTATTTTGTAGGGGATCAACTTAAATTTAACGTTCGAATGATGTTGGGTCAACCAGAATAAGCACTGGTTACGTCGGGCTGATAACGTTTAACCAAGCACATTGTGGGAGGCAACCCATAGTTATCAGCGCGTTTTACTGTTAATGTTGTTTGTGTGTGATTAAGAAAATTAGGGGCAGTATTTTTTAATTTTTTAGACTATTATGGGTTAGTATTGATTTTAAGACTTTATTTAGTGATTTAGACATGCTAAAATGAGAATTTGGACATTATTGATTGGTGCAAAATTGAGCACAGGCCCTTAAGCGCCAATATTCAACGCTTAAGTGCTGGAGTTAAAAAAAACAAGTGTGAAATTAAATTTATAGAAGGTTTAACCCCCACTTGGTTGACTAAAACGTGCCAAGACAGTTTTAGGATGTGCCTAAAAGTTACTAGAGGGATTTAGGCCTATAGATAGAAGGGTTTTGTGAAGGAATTTCACCCTAGATCATTTTTAGCCCTAAAAGTCTAAAAGAGAAAGAGATTTTAAGAAGATGTCTTCATGAGAGATGAATTTGAAGGAGAAGGAAGAGATCATGAGGAAGAAATTCATTAGTCAAAGTGCACAAGAAATGTATAACGGTTTCTTAGCCGTTCGTATTGAAGGAATATGGAAAAGATCAACAAAATTGAGTCTAACATGGCTTTACTTAGAATAAAGGTAAATGAAGTCAATACACATCTAGAGCATATTGGATGGCAATTGAAAATGCAATTTAGTCATACTAGTTGTATAGAGGAAGCAGATAAGGCGATGTATCTTAAGCATAAATGGATTGAAGAGGATAGTATCATAGCTCGTCACCACCGTCCGTTTTTTCAACTTTATACTTTGAATGCCCAAGGAGATAATGAAAGACCAGAATTTGTCCCAACAAATGAAGAATGAAATTAATTTCAGTGTTAAATTTTGTTTGTTAGGAGTTGTTGTTTAAAGTGTTAAGTGTTAAATACTATTTTTGGAGTTTATGTTAGTTTGTTTAGTGATTTTATTTAAAAGATTTTCTCATCTAAGACTATTTAGAGTGATAATTAAGTGTTACATGTACTTGTACTAGTTCGAAAATAAATATAAGTGTTTGTTTATGTGAAAAACTTTGTGTTATTTTAGCCTCAAATTGAATGAGTTATATTGGAGAATTTTTGAGAAAAAGGAGAGTTAAGGGAGAGGAAAATAGTCATTTAAGTGCTATAAGACCATTTAGGGGTGGTATACTTCGGCTAAAAGTGCATTTTACTTAAGTTCAAAAATAACAAAAATAGTGCACTGGCGCCTAAGCACTACATTCTCACGCGTATAGGCACAAGGTAACCCGAGAGGCAGGCGCCTAAGCGCCACTAATCCGCGCTTAAGCGCAAGTTCCCAAAAACCAGTTTGCAAATGGTTAAAAGTGAAAAATAACCCCAAAAATCACCATTTTTACTCTCACCGTCACCTTCAACCTCTCGAGTTCGCGATTTGGAAGTCTAAGGCAAGCCATTTCGTGGAGATTTCTTGGTGGAATTTCTTAGTGGAATTGAGCAAAATTTGCTAGATTTAGATTTCTTGAGGTAAGAGCTTCACTTCTATGTAAAAATTTTGGATTTTCACTCTGTATTTTGAGTGCATTTGGAAGAATTCAAAAATCACTATTCATGGTGAAAAGTGAGGAAAAATCTATGAAAATTGCATAGAAAGTGTAGTTTATTCTTATAGAAGTTAAGTTTAGTAGGTTAGACTTGATTTTTGAAATTATAGTGGAATTTTATAAAATTTGTAGAATGGAACCAAGAATGAAGAGGAATAAAAGAAAAAGCCCCTTTGATTTGAGCAAGTTTATGAGTTTGAAAGCTTAAGATAAGTATAGTGATGCTCTGCAATGGGAACAATTCTACTGTTTTTTTGCTGTTGCTATTATTTTTGTAGTTAGGGAGTTCTATGCAAACCATCCCGAGGCCGAAGATGATCTAGTCATGGTTAGAGGAAAATTGATACTTTTTTCACCGGACGTAATCAATATGTTTTACCATCTACCATCTGATACTGTGTTTTATGCAAAATATAGTCCTACTGAGATGGAACTGGACGAGATTATTTCCTATTTGACTTTTGGAAGAGGACTCTAGAAAATTACAAATGAGAGGAGAGTTAACTTTTCCACCTCAAAGTTAAGTGCACCTTCGAAGGTTCAGATTGTCTGTTATCGACGAATCATCTTAGTGAACTTACCAGAAAAAGGGCAACGCTGAACTATTGTCAGGAAGGCAAGCTCATCAATCTTGGAGCTTTGATCTATCAGACTATCATCAGTTATGCCACTGCCGCTACTACTGCAGGTTTAGGATATGCTTCCTTAATATTTTCTTTTTGTGAGCATGCTGGAGTCAGGTATGATAGCTGGGAGGAAGTTCTCTATTTTTGACTTGTTAGTGTGTTTGTTTTTGACCATTCTACAAGTGTAAACGTGAAGTCATATTCTGAGCATTCTATTTTTAGCTTGAGAGGAGGATTTTCAAGGAGTTATGGAATGACAACGTCTGCTGCTTCAACATCTAGACCATTTACCTCGCAAGCTTCAACTTCTAGAGGTGAGTCTACTGAAACTCAAAATCAATTTTTGTAGAGGATGATGAACAATATTAATTATATCGCAGATAAAGTACGAAATTTAGAAAGCTTTGTAGATCATATTGATGGGTATAATAGAAGGAAAAGTGATTATGAGGAGAAATTTCATTCATCTTGGAAAACCTCATTAGGGGTAACCAAGGAGTGTAATTTCCTCCATATCCTAGATACCCTGATTATGAGCCTACAGATGTCTGGAATAGCGGTGATTCTGATGATGATTAGGAGGAGGACTGATTTATTTTTATGTTTGTAATATGTGATGGAATATGTAAGTTTGAACTCGCTACATTTGCATTTGTGTACCTGTTTAGACTATGTGATGTGTTGGACTTTTGTTTGATTGTTTTTGTGATGTTTGTGTTTGTGAGTATTTTGTTTTAAAATTCTAGGGTAGTGATTGTTGTTGTGTGTTAAATTACTGTGTTAGTTAGTTAAGGTTTGAACGTGATTCTATATCTTTTGAAAAGTTGAAAATCTTGCTAAATTTAGTTTTAAATTTTAAATTTAGAAAACTGCTACCTTTTATTTTTCTTTTATCTTGTTAGTGTGTTTGTTTTATGTTGAGACTAAAAATCAAAGTTAGTCTGTTAGTTTGTTTTATGTCTGTACCCACTACTTAAAAGTCTATTGAATCTCTACATGTTGAACTGAATTGGAAATAATAGAAAATTGATCAAAAATTAGTTTCACTCTTATTTTTAGTTTTATACTTGTATAGTTAAGGGAATAAAAATTCTGGTGAGCATGTTTTTTCAATTTTCATCCCTGCTTATATATATATATATCTGCTGCTAAACTAATTAATCTTATTAAAAATTTAAGTTTGGGGGGATGAAAAATATTTTCAGAACTTGAATTTTATTTGTTCTCAAATGTGTTACAAGTGAATTTGATTTAGGAAGAAAAATTAGCATATATATGAAGTTATATTAGGGAAGTAAAATTTGATTACAGAAATGAGTAAGAAAATTTAGTTAAAATTCTGAGTAATGAAGAAAAACTTTCAGTTAAAAATTTTTAGTGTAGAAAATGCTAAATATTATGTAACTATCTTTAGTAAGAAGAATTGTATTTTCTAAAAATTTAGAAATTTAGACTTTTATTTTTAAAACTTAAATTTATTTCATTAAAAATAATTTTTAAAACTATTATTATATTTATAAGTAAAAGATTTATATCAAGACTTTGCTTTAGGAAAAGAGAAGTGGAATTCAAAACCATTACAGGCCTATCCAGATATAGTAGTCGTTGCTTGAAAAAGAAAAAAAAAAGAAAAAGAAGAGAAAAAAAAGAAAGAAAATGAAAAAGTAAAAGAAAATAAAAGACAAAATGTAAGGGAGGAGAAGCTTGAGGATTAATGCCGAATCAAAAATTGGTTCCACATTTGATCTTTTTAAAGTATAAGACTTGAGAAACTCTTAAGCTTAGGGATATAATATGGTAAGTAAAATTATTTTTAATAAAAAATTTTAAGTGGAGATAAAAAAATGACTAAATTCGAAACTTGGAAAATCTATAATATATTTCTGAATTAGATAGGAACTCATATTTTTATCTTTCTTAACTTTAGGAATTTCTAAACCTTAAGTTGGTCTCATTTACTGAATATTTTTTCTAAACTAGACTGCTATATTTCTAAATCAAAATTTTAGTAACTCGTAAAGAAACTCATGTACATAACATACATAATTAGTTTTTAAAGATTGAAGTGTCACTTGAGGACAAGTAACATTTTAAGTTTGGGGGATTTTTGATCCCCTGTAAAGGCACCAAAAACTTGATCCCTAGATACTGCTAATATGCACAGTACAACAATAATTAATAATACATTTCACTTATATTTCCTTACTTTGAAACAGAACCAAAATAAAAGGAGTGAAAAATGATCAAATTTGGAGCAAAAATGTGAAAATTGTGCTAAAGTGTTTTGGTTCCTAAGCGCCAGATCCGGCGCCTACGCGCCAGTGAAACAAAAAGGCCGCTTCTAAGCGCCAGAGGCACCGCGCTTAAGTGCCAGAGGCAGTTATGTGATGGTTTACTTCATTTTGCCAAATTTTGAAGGGACATTTGAGGCATCTTTTGGCTAAAGAGGGTGGTTATGACCACTAGAAATAAAAATATGGTTAGAAGACTTGTGAAAGGAGGCATCCTTTGAAGAATTCATCGATTTTAGACACACTTTTAAGAGTTACCAAGGTAACTCTTAGAGATTTATAAAAGAAGGAAGTTGAGACTTTTTGAAGTGTGCTTGAAGTCATGAAAAGTGCTTAAAAAGGGAGAGATCTTCAGATAGCATACACTCAATTACTTCCACAAATTTATTTTATCCTTTTTGTTTTTAGTTTGATTTTGAGAGTTAAGAGTGTTGTAATAGAGAAGAGATTCAAAGGAACTTCAAGAGTTTGGTGGAGGATTTAAGATAAGTTTTTATCTTTTGTTTTTAAACTACTTTTAGTTTTAATCGAGACTTCTTGTTGGTTTGACAATGATTTCTA
>NW_018219639.1:41237-43729 GCF_001263595.1 Phalaenopsis equestris | reverse complement strand
AGCTAGTATCTTCCCTGCCTAGCCGGTCTTCAGAACTATTCAAACTTTAAATTAGCCAATGTTCTTTATAGTATCTCTAGTAAGGGTAAAGAATATTATTGCTCCTATTTGACACAATACAATTTGCATACTTCCACAATAGAATTCCTATAGTTATTACTGATTCATGATAAAGAGAAAGATATTTTCATATTAAGTGCTTTTCTTTACATAAAACTCAAGTTATCTTTAGAAGTTGTTACTATTTTGTCAAAATATCAATAATGTCAAAAAGATTTGAATTTTAATTAGTATAAAAATATTTATAGTTTAAGTGTTTGTCTTTTTAAAATAAAATGTTTGTTGTTTAGAAGTGCATATTGCTAATTTTCCTTGTGGGTTCGATATTCAGGTCTTAATAAAAAAAGTTATATATTATTTAATAACGATACATATACTTGTGTAGTATCCCAATATATATATAAATTAAAAAGTTAAATTCTTATTTTCTCCAGAACAAGTTTTTGGTACTGTTGCAAAGTAAGGAAAGATAAGTGAAAAATTTAATCAATTACATGATTATATTGTTGCATATAAATAGTATGTCGGGATCAATATGTTGATATTGTAAATTATATTGTTAGTGGTATTTTACTATATGGATTAACATGACAGCAGGAAAAGAAATTAATTCATGATGCAAAATCATATTTTTGGGATGATCTTTATTTATATAATCAATGTAAAGATTTAATGATGAGACGATGTGTGCCTTATAAAGAAATTAAAGAGATTATAATGTCATAATTCTGAATTTAGAGGACATTTTGGGAATGATAGAACTGTCCATAAAATTTTACAATCTGGAATTTATTGGCCTATTCTATTTAGAGATGTTATTATATATATTAAAAAATGTGATCCGGTGTCAAAGAATAGGTAATATTTTAAAAAGAAATGAAATGCCTCTAAATTTTAATTTGGAAATTGAAATTTTTGATGCATAGGGATTGAATTTTATGGGACCATTTATACCCTCATTTGGAAATATATACATATTGATTGCAGTGGATTACATTTCAAAATGGATTGAAGCAATCACTTTACCTTGATGCGATGCTCGTAGTGTTTCAAAATTTTTATTTGCTGAAAGAAATCATTATAGATGGAGGATCTCATTTTAGAAATGCAACAGTTGCAAGATTAGTGAAAAAATATAATATAGTACATAAAGTTGCAATTGCTTATCATCCCTAGATGAGTGGTTTAGCAGAAGTATCTAATCATGAAATTAAGATAATTTTGGAAAAGAGTGTTAATTCTAGTAAAATGGATTGGTTTACTAGATTAGATACTACTTTATGGGCATATAGGACAACCTATAAGACACTTATAGGATTGCTCCCTTTTAGACTAATTTTTGGGAAGACTTGTCACTTGCTAGTTGAATTGGAGGGCAAAGTTTATTGGGCTATAAAGGATTCAATTTCAATTTGAAAGAAGCCGGTGAGGAAAGATTATTGCAATTGAATGAGCTTGATGAAATAAAAAATGTATCTTACGATAATGCGAGGATTTATAAGGAAAAGATGAAAGGATGGCATGATCGGAAGATAATAAAAAGTAAATTTGAACCTGGATAGGAAGTTTTATTATATATTATAAGATTGAAATTATTTCCTGAAAAATAGAAGTCTCGGTGAAAAGGGCCATTCAGAGATATAAAAGTATCCCTATGGGGGAGTTAATATTGAATTCCCCAAGACTGGAAGAATATTTAAAGTGAAAGGGCACAGATTGAAATCATATTTTGATGGTCAAAGACCAGCTTTTAAAGATACTGTAATTTTGGGTCAAAACACAAGACTTGAGCATGAGGCTCGATCAAATAAACTAAGGGATATATGACATCCGTTTGGTCTGCAAAATCCTTGTATCTGCCGACAAGTTCCCCTATTTAATATAAAGAATTAAATAGGGCTTATCTTAAGCTGGGTTAAGACATGCTTCCTATAAGGGCAAGCCTCTATAGTTAATTACATCTTTAATGACCAAAGTCATCTAAGAAGACTCTCGATAAAAATTAGGAAATATTATCTTCAAGGAGTTTCAAAGGGTAGGACTTTTCTATGAGATCGGACAAAGAGGTGTGAAAGGGGATTGGTTCAAATTTGGAACATTTTATTGTAGAATCCAAAGAAGGAAGAACTAGGGGATGTCATGGATCATAGAGGAGAACCTCGGTGACTTCCCAAGCTATCCTAATGTTTGGTTTAAATTTAGAGGAGAAAAATTTAAGTGTTTCATCCTGCTAATTTTATTAGTTAGGGCTTATATTCGTATGAAACAATCACTGGAAGATGTGAGGATTTAGGTCGTGATAAACGGCAACCCCGGAATCCTAAGACGTGTTAGGGCTTATAATGTATAGCAGGGCTATGCAAAGGCCTAAAGATAAGGTTATGATTTACATTGAGTAAGCAAGCAACCTCGAAGTCCTATGGCTTTGTTGT
>NW_018219639.1:35937-41170 GCF_001263595.1 Phalaenopsis equestris | reverse complement strand
CATGCTAGCTCCAAGCTTCTTGCCGCGATGAGTTTGAGTTTTCTAATGTGTTAAGTTATGATGTCAAATAAGGTGGCCCTATGGTTGATGTTCTTTAAATTTTATGGGGGCATGTTAAAGTTTATTAGAGCGACACCGGTTAGGATCCTACAGTTCCCTCGTTCCGACACCAATATTTTCTATTCTTATCTTGGTTAATTTTAGTTTTAGTTTTGGTTTTGGTTTTTTGGCTATCCTAACAGTTTTAGTTTTCATGCAGGGTGACATTGTTGTTTATTATGCAAGTTTGTATAAGTACAAAAGTGTAGTATGAAAGTATAAGAAAGATAATGCTGAAAACTGTAAAAGCGTACCTGACGAGTCTTCTCGTTCCACAACCAGAAACTTAAAATGCATGTTAAGGCAGTTTATATGAAATAGGGAAGTAAAATTTTGATGACCTACCTAACCCTAGGTCATATCTTGGTTGGTCCTTAGGAGTTTAATTAAGAATGATATTTGTCAAGCAAAACATATTAAGCTTAGTAGATCTCCGAGGTATCCAACAGATCTAGAGAAAAAAGCAGGCCCGTGCTACTCTCTTGCTACCTGGTGTAAAGTCCGCTCAATGAACATTGATGTGTCAATTATCCGTAAGAGTAGGGTAATTATCATCTGTAATTTAATTTTAAAAATTATGTGAGTGAAGACCCTTAAAGAGGCAAGTTAATATTGTTGGAACACTTAGCCAAATTTTGGTCCTAATTGGGCTTGTAGTGTTTGAAAGACGACTTAGTTTTAATTGATATTTACTTTTCTAATCCTCATTTAAATGAAACTTGATTTAGCCTAAGTAGCTACTAAGCCCTTAAGATTTAGGTGAGAGTCTTAGTTAGTTTTGAAAAGGTTAAGCTTTAGGTGGTCATGATTCATGACTTGAATTTTATTTGAAAATAGGGGTATTAAATTGATTTAATTATTGACTTCAAAAGTCATACCCCTAAGTCCTTAGTTCTTTTTTCTTAATAAACTTCCAAATTTTAATAATTTAGAAATTCTTTAACTTATGTTTTTAATTAAGAAAGTGAGGTTGGTTTCTACCAATTAACCCCTTGTGTTTCAAACATCCAAATTAAGATAAGGGTTGCCCATTTCTCTCCTTAAATTAAGCCTAAATGTTAATTAAGGCTAAATTTCCAAAATTAAACATTTTCCCTTAAGGCTCTAACACTTCATAATTTATCAAATTTAATCCAAACGACTTTGATAATTTTATCTTACGTCATTTATGGGTCAATTAAGACATCAAAGTAGAAAATATGATTTTTTCAAAATTTATTTTTCAAAATTTAATTTAACTTATATAATTATTTTCATGCAAAAATAGGATTCTTCAAAGAAAATTCCTAACATGACCAAGGTAAGTTTTAATTTCTTGAAATTTTTACTGGAGGTAGAGCTAGGCTAGAGAAGGCTTTGGACCAAATTTCATGATTTTTTGAATTTTATTTGAATTTTAAGAATTATTTTAATTTCTAAGGTATTTATTAAATATAAAATATTTTAAATAAAGAAAATTAAGTTTTATATTTTTGAAAGATTTTCCTGAGGTCAGAAAACCTAAAGAAGAAAATTTTATATTTTTATGAGTTATATTTGATTTATTAGAATTATTTTTAATGAAAATCCATTTTAGCCTTTAAAAATTATTTTTAAACTTTAAAATTCAGCATCTTTATTTAGAAAATCAGGAAAAATATCTAAATTGTTCCTGAGAGCTTAAGAAGCAATTTAGAATATTTTCATGAATTTTATTATTTTTGTGATTTTTATGGATTTTTAATTATTTAAATATTTAAAATAGGCTAAAAATGAAGTTTTTATTTTAAATACCATTTTTTTTAGAAAATGCCCCTGATCACAGAGAACTCCAAAAACCAAAAGAACTCAAAAAATATGTTTTTATAAAAGTTTGAGTTATATTTGATTTTTTAAAAATCATTTTAGTGCCAAAAAAATTAATTAACTTGAAAAATTAATTTAAGTTATCAAATGAACTCAAAATGTTTTGAAATTTTTATGAAGAGTTCTCTGGATTCTAAATAACAGTGGAGATAACATTTTGTTGTTTGTATTTTTCAAAATTAATTATCTTAGTAATTTAGGGTTTGTAAAGATTAGGTGTATTTTGAATGACTTCGCTCATGAGAAATTTTCCTAAAGGTTCTCTGGTCGTCATAAACCTTTCAATATTTTCTTGGATTTTTCTAAGCAACATGCTAATTTCCATAATTAATTTAAACAGATAAGACACATAAACTTGAACATATGATTCTCTGTCTAGGGACCTCTTCTAACTTTAGAAAAATAAAGAAATATTCCCTAATACAGGGACAACAACATGCTCAAATTTCAAGCCATGGTGATATTACTACATGCATGGAGAATCAAAACATCCAAATAAATGTCTAATTAATTAAAAATAAAATATGCATCAAATGAAGTCCAAATTACTTCCACATTATTCTCCTCTATTCATTGAGCAAGAGGGTATTTTTATTTTGTTTTAATAATTTGTTTTTATAATTTTTCTACACCAAGATATGAATTTTTAAAGCTATGGATATTTATTTAAATAAGAAAATCCCTATTTTTCTATTTAAACATGTGGCATTGCTTGTATCCTAGGCAGCTTCAAAAGCACGCGTGGCGCGTTTTGGTTGGATGTCGCTATCCACGTAGTTGCTGACTCGGCCCGCGTTTCATGTAAGGAAGCACTATCCCACTCGATCTTCTCCTTCCATCCGATACACGTGCAATTGGATAGCTCCCCGTCATCTTCCTCAATAGAGTGATCCCGTGACCATCCGCACTAAAACCCTAAGATCTCAGCCTAGACTCAACCAAATTACCTCGGGTTTGATCCTATCGACTCATTTAAGTGAGACAAACATATCCATACGACAATCATGCAATTAAATTAAGCCTAATCAAATGGAGAATCCAAACAGGATCGAGAGGAAGAGAGACTCAATACCTTGGTTCTGAGAAGGGAGGCTTCAATCAGAGAGTTTCAACACGTTTGTTGGGGTCCAAAGAAGCTAGGGATTAAGCCTCTTACTATGGTGAAATGTCTAGACCCAAATTTGACCAAGGCCGATTTCAGGTGTTGATCAAAGTCTATACTAGGGGCTCTATGGAAGGCGGATTTGATGGGGCTTTGGCTTCTTTCAATGTTGTGAAGGTGTGGGTGAGTTTAATTTGAGTTTGGTGGAGTTTAGAGGTGTGGAGAGCTTTGTCCTCTCTTCGGCAAAGTTTTGAGCTCAAAAATTGGGCTCCGACAAGTGGATTTAGAGCAATGTGGTGGTTAGGTTAACTGAGGAGGTCTCAAAGAGACTTTTGGGATCAATTTAGGAAAGACTTTTAAATTTTTAGCTTTTTTTTCATGGTCGTGGAGGGGAGCATTTTATAAAAATGGCCTTAGGCTTACTGCCATGGCCAATTGGGGGGTGAAATGTGCTGCTTAGGTGGAGGGCAGAGAGGCTCTAAGCTTCAATTTGGATGAGGTGGACTCTAGGTTTGAATTGGGTTTAATTCCATGGGGTTGGCTCTTGGTTTGGCCATTTTTTGGCCACTAGGCTGGTTGGCCGGCCAGGGGAGGTGGCTAGGGAGGTCAGGTGAGCCAGGGAAATATGTCACAACAAATTAATGATTTTAGGCTTTGTTTTGGCAAAAATATCCAAGGCTTAAGCAAATATGGAATTAAATCCCTTGATTTAGGGGACCTTTGGTCCATGGCTTAGCTTAGGTGGTTTCATGGTATTTAGGTTGACTGTGGAGTCATTAATTTGATGCCTTTAAGATAGTTAGGCCACCTTTAGTGCATGGGTTCAATATGGGTTCAAGTGATCAAAACTTGGGTTTGGGCTAGGCTAGCCATGTAAATTGACCTAATTGATTGATTAACATTGTGTAGATGATTGTTATGAAGATTTTTGGTGAAGGATTGAAGTGATTTTGAGTTCAATTGGTGAGTCAGTTTGAGGGACTTTTGAAATTTGGTCAATTTGGACATGTTGGGTTAGACATGGGCCTAGGTTGGGCAAGCCATGGGATAATTCCAATTTAAATGGTCCACATGATCAAGGGAGATGTTGTGAAGATTTTTCATGAAGGGATAGAGATGAAGACGTTTTGAAGATTTTTCATGAAGACATAGAGTGGAAATTTTTGGGTTAAGGCCCTCAATTTGGTGAAGTTTGAGGACATGACTAATTTGAGGCAAAATTGGGGATTTATGGACCTAAGTTGAAATTAAATCAAATTGGGGCTTTAAGAAGGCCAATTGAAGGTCAAATTTGATGTGTAGGAATGTTATGAAGATTTTCCAACACAAATTGTGGCAAATGGAGTAGGCCATGGGTTTAATTTGGTGGAACAAAATCATTGGGCCAAAATTGGATTTTTGGTTTAGCTCAAACTTGGGTTCAAATTATGGACCAATTGAGCTGGATTTGGTCTAGATTGGTCACATCAAGAGTAAATTTGAGTTTAGAATTGAAATTGGGGTAAATTGAGACCAATTTGATAAACATTTGGAGTGATTTGGAGAAAATATAGGCCTTTAAAGGGCAATTTGGGGGTTTTGATCAAAGATGGTCAAATTGATCAAATTGGGTCATATAATAGTTGAGAAAAATGGAATTAGGAATATTTGGGAGGTTTTGGGATTTTTTAGGATTTTTTGGAATTTTTGGAATCTTGGGCTAAGGAGGGAGCATGTTGGTAATTTGGCCAATTTTAGTGATTTTGGGTAGTTTGGGTGTTTTCAAGGTGTTTAAAATGATTTTTGAACCAACTTAGGTATTTTGGGTAAATTTGAGAATTTTGGCCAAATTTAGGGTCCCAAAAGTATCTAGGTAATTTGGAGGTGTTTAGGGGCAAAAGACTAAGTTGGGTATCTTGGTAGAGTTGGAGTGCCAACCACCATTAATAAGCTATGAACCAATGGAAACTTCATTTTGATGGATATCCCATTTGGGTCCTCTATGTAGTGGTATTAGCTAAACCCTAGCCAAGGGATAGTGGGTCTAGAAGACCACCTACATGAGTCTCCCAAAAGTATCAAGGGATTAAGGCTAGGAAATTTTGGGTTTAGGGTAGTGAGTGAGTGTGAGTGTAAGTGATTGCAAGTGAGTGCCTTGGCCCAAGACCAACACCGAGGGTCAACCCTAAGGTCCAGCAGTCCTAAGGG
>NW_018219639.1:12659-35899 GCF_001263595.1 Phalaenopsis equestris | reverse complement strand
TTGACCTTAGGCTACTAAAGAGGAAAAACTAAACCTCAACCAAAAGTGAGGTCAACAGAGTTAAAAAAGTCTATACCTATGGTATCCCTATGGGGCAGTTAATGTTGAAGACTCCAAGTATGGAAGAATAGTTAAAGTGAATGGGCACATATTAAAATTATATCTTGATCATCAAAGACCAGGTTTTAAAGAGACAGTAATGTTGGGTCACCTAGAATAAGACTGGGAATGTCGGGCTGATGACATTAAACCAAACGCTTTCTGGGAGGTAACCTATTTGTATCGTTGTTTAGTTTGTTTTTGAGTTTGTTTTATTTGAGATATTTCACGTATATTTATGTTTATGTCTTTATGTAGTCTGTGTATTTAATAAAATATTTAGAAACATCTTTATTTGCTTAATTTTATGGAAAATTTGAGAATTTATTGGATCAAAATCGAAACGACGAAAATTCTAGAACTGGCACATGATGTGCCACTTTCCAGAGAGCTGACGCATGATGTGCCAGATCGGCGCATGATGCGCCAGATCGGTGCATGATGCACCGCGTGTTGGAAAATGTTTAAAACATGTTGAATGGTGGTTTTTGGTGGTTTCTTCTCAATATAACTTTTAAAAACTGACTTCAAACCATATTTTATGGGGGAAAATGAGGGAAGAGTCACCATTTTTCAATTCCTATAGCTTCCTACTCTAGAAACTCTGCTAGATTTGGAATTATCAATCGGATAAAGTTTGTCAGTTTCGATGCACAAAAATTACATGATTGCGTTCTAGTAAAGAAGAGGCTTACCAAAGAAAGAGGATTTGTGAATAGAGGAATCAACACGTCGAATACTCGAGTAGAAGAGATGATTGCGCAGAGGCGTTGGGAAGTGCTTTGCTACACTACTGTCGCTATTTTTGTTCCCGTAGTAAAAGAATTTTATGTGAATCTCCATGAGAACAACCAAAGAATGATTTACGTGCGAGGCAAGTTTGTGCAGTTCACTCCTTCAAGAATAAATGAGATGTTTATGATTGAAAATGTACCTATCTGCCATTATGCAAACTTTACTTCTACAAGAGAGAATATGAATGAACTCTACCGCTACATTATAGTTGAAGATGCTAATTGGAAAACCAAAGATGATATAAATTTAAGTTTTCCTTCATCATTTTTAAATCCACTTTCAAAAGACTGACACTTCTTTATTACATCAAAGTTACTACCTACCATGAAACTTAGTAAGGTTAGTAAGGAGAGTGTCATTCTAAATTATTGCATTCAAACCAGAAAACTTATTGATGTTAGAGCTATTATTGTGAAATCTGTTTTGGGTTTTATTGTGAATGGATATGCAACTGGACTGGGACATCCATCCACTATTTTCTTACTTTATAATCAAGCTCAAGTACCTTATGAAAGTTGGGAAAAAGTGCTACTTCCTTAGAAGCTGATGGATCCAAAAGTCTACTGTAACTGTATTGGAATGAGAGATGAAAATAATATGAATGTACTGATGGATCAAGGATCTCAGAATTCATCACCTATTCAGCCCTACTACAACTCGAGGGCATTGTCAACAAGGATCAAGAAGATAGAAAAAGATGGGCAAAATCTCATGCATGTGATAGGGAATATTACTAAAATGTTGGATCATCTAGATTGGAGACTGAAGGAACATTTTGAACATACAGGGCATATTATATGGATTGGTACGTATGTTCAAGAAACATGCTTGGATTGAGGAGGAAAATTCAACTGATGAATTTCCATTAAGACCCTTCTACAATATGTATGTGCAATATCAATCGATGGGAGATATTCAGGAGGACGATAATGAAGATGAGGTATGATCTTAATTTATGCATGAAATGTTTTGTGTAGTACTGTTTGTTTTAGTTTGTTGGGTTGGATTGCATTTCCTTTCTAATGAACACTATCTATGTTTATGTTTTGAATTTTGATGTTTAGATTTCAGTGTTAGGATGTTGGTTTGCTTTAGAACACTAAATTTGATGTTTGTTGGCTTAAAAAAATGTTATTTGTAATAACACGAATTATATATATAAATGCAAGTTTTGTGTTGTTTGTGAAAGTTTGGTGTTAGTGTGATGTTTAAGTATGGTTAGAAAGGTTTATTTGAGTTAAATAGAGGTTGAAGTAAAGCGATACGAAGAAGATTTCCACAAAAATTGAAATCTGAAAAATTTGAGCACTGGTGCATGATGCGCTAACATACAGAGCCTTGACGCATGATGCACCAAATGAGCGCATGATGTGCCAAAGGTTCGAACATGCTATATTACCTAGAAAACCACACATACAAAATCCATTTTCGCTACTTGAGTCTTCTTCTACCTTAAGACCTTGGTCTAGGGCACCACATTTTGAGCGAAAGAGAAGGATTCGACGGCTAAAAACTATAGATTTCATCTTCTCTTGGTAAGAGCTTCACTTTAACTTAGAAATTTTTTATTTTCACCATGTATTTTGGGAGGCCTAAAAATTAGAATTTTTTATTAAAATACTTGAAGAAAACTCATGTGGAAAAGTTTCTTACAAAATAACCTTGCTTGAGGAGTTAAATTTTTTATTTAGTAATTTATTTGGACTATATTTGGATTTTCATAGAATTTTCAAATGGCTCCCCGAGTCAAGAGAGGAAGGACATCCGAGGACTTTGACGCACGAAGATTTGCTAGTTTCAAAGCCCAACATAGTTATAATACTCAAATGGAGACCAAGAGAATGATCCAAGAGCGGGCGTTTACAAAACCAGGTGGCGAGCTCAAAAGACTGATTCTTGCCAGGAATTGGGAAAGATTTTGTTACTTCACTGTCGTAGCAATGGTCCCGATGGTTCGAGAGATTTATGCAAACATGAGATTCACTAATGAAGATCACGCCCTAGTTAGAGGTAAACAAGTTGAATTTACTGCTGATCGGATCAATACTTGTATTTTTTGATGAATATGCTGCATTTGTGTTGATTGATTCATCACTGGAGGAAGTGATTGCATTTTTGACAGATGGAAGAGGGGACTGGAAGATTAAAAATTATAAGATAGTTAACTTCACTGCTTCCATTTTGACTACTCAGTAAAAAATATGACACCACTTCATTTCTGCCAGACTATTGCCAACAAATCATTTGGCTGATGTTACTAAAGATAGAGCTGTACTCAACTATTGCATTCCGAACATAAAGGCAATAGATGTGGGTGCATTTATAGTTCAACATGCTCAAAGTATTGCTGGTGGTTCTACAACTGGAGGATTGAGATACCCTGCTTTGATTTTCACTCTGTGTGAACAATCAGGAGTAGAATCCCATAGAAATGAAGAGAGATTGCAACCACCAAATCTAATTGGGAGACATATGATTCAGAGAGTAGAATCATTTCTTGAGTTTAGAAGTGGAAGAAGGGATAGGCCCTCTACATTTGCTGCAGGGGCATCTACTTCTAGATATGTATCACTTGAAGGTATTATGGATCAATTGATGATTTAAAATATGGATATAGTAATAGGAGCAAGGAATGCAAATAATGACGAATATCAACATAGGAGAGTTCAGCATGATATTGATTTCGAAAATGCCATGGTAAGACACCTTAGCAGTGAACCTAATGTGGAATTTCCTGCTTGCCCTAGTTTCACTCCCTGTACTCCCATTCATGATAAGAAGAAGGAAAAGAAGAAGAAGATTATGATAATGATGAGGAAGGAGATGATGATTGATTTTTATGAGTTTAGTTTAGTGTGTTTTCTTGTTTTTTTGTTATTTGTGATTTTTTTGATGTCTGTTTGTTGTTTGTGTTTGTATTGGGATATACTTTTATTTGAAACTTGTTATAGTAAAAGACTTTTTATGTTGTGTTGTGAACTGAATCTGTAATAGTAATTATAGACTTTCACTTTTTCTGCATTTTTAATATTTTAAGTTTAGTTTGTCAGTTTAGTTTTCAGTTTTTGTATTCTTTAGAATATATTATGTTTTATTTAATGCCTTAAAGCTTATATGCAGTTTTACAGTCAGTACCTGCAATATATCAGAGCCCTGTTTCATAGCCAAAAATCCTCTACAGGTCAGTTTTTGTTTTCATGCATTTACTATTTTCTTTCGCCTGTTAAATCTTATATTCAAAAAATTTTTAAAGTCATTTAAAAACTTAAGTTTGGGGGAATGAAAAATTTATTTTGAAAAGGAGTTTACTAAATTTTATTTGTCCTTAAGTAACTATATTTTTAAAAATTAATTTGACATGACCTGAGATATTAAGATTTAACTTTAAATGACTATGCTTCTGTTTATAAGTATTTTGGTAAATTTAAGTAAAGAGTTTTTTAATAATGAAGGTCAATTCTAAATTTGAAGGTATTTGGTATGATAGGATAAGTCTATGTTTTTCTATTTAAAGTAAAGGAAATTATATTTTTGAAGTGTTAAGAATTTTAGAGTTTCATGTAAGAATAAAGGAATGAGACTTTATCAAAATTCATAAACTAATATGAATTTATAAAGTAAATAAAGGTATAAAGTTTTGACTTTAAGAAGAGGATAGTGAAGTTCAAAATCATTAAAGACTATCCAGATATAGTAATCCTCACTTGGAAAAAGAAAAGAAATGAAATAATGAAAAAGATCCTAAAAGTAAAAAAAGAAAGAAAAGAAAAAAAATAGAAAAGAAAAATAAGTGAGGAGAAGCTTGAGGAGCTGCCTAACAAAAATTGGCTTCACTTGAATCAACTTAAGGAATGAGCTTTATTACATTTTCTAAACTTATAATCGAGTATTAGTAGCATTCCTAGTAAAGTTTTCTTGAAGTTATTTTTCATATGAATGTTCTAAATGTCCTTAATATGAAGAATTGCAATTCTTCTTGAATTGAATAATGATTTAGAAAACTTCAATTTGATTGCTAAGTATTCTTAGGCTTAGAACTTGAATCTAAGTTATTAAAGGTTTTTTCTTAAATTTTGCTATTCTATTTATTAAACTACAATATAAAAGTTATAAGTTAATATCTATCCTAAGCCATATGCTTTTATGTAATAGAAGTGTTACTTGAGGAAAAGTAACATTTAAGTTTGGGGGATTTTGATACACCAAAATAATAAACTGCTTTAAGTACCTATTTTATGCTTATTTTTGGTGATATTGCGCTTTAAAGAAGGGTGTTTTGTGTTTTTGTTGCAGGTATATAATTCTTAGGTAATTGGAGAAAATATGACAAAAAGATGAAATTTGAAGCAAATAAAAGCCAATTTTAGCTTCTGGCGCATCATGCGCCAGATTGGCGCACGATGCGCAAAAATCCAAGGAGCCGGTTCATCATGTGCCAGATTGGCGAATGATGCACCAGCGATGACTTTTTCAAATTAATGCGATTTGAGACGAATTTTTGCGTGAATTTTCAAAGGGACACTTATTCTACGCACTTCTTGAAGTAATTCAATGCATCTAGACACTTTGGAAGATTCTTTTATGAAGGGATATGACTTTTTGATCAAATGACACACCTTTTGAATTCAAAAGAGTTGACTTTTGGAGGAACTTTTAGAGGGAATTTTGAATTCTTTTCCAAAGGAAGTAACCCAAAGTAAAAGAAGAAGACATGAAGAGGCTAAGAGGGGGGACAAAAAAGAGAAGCTTTAGGGTGTGGCGTGAGACTTAGAGAGAGAGAGAAGAGGAGATTTTCTTCTAGGTTTGTAAGAGGAGAGGGAAGGTGAGAGATTTCTTCTTCATTACATTTTTAAGAGAGAATTGAGAGTGATTGTAAAGAGAGAAATGCTTGGAGAGAATTTTTAGGGATTTTCTTGGGAAGGATTGTGAGATAAGTTTTATTTTTTTCTCTTTTGTTTTGTAAACTTATTTTTATATATGAAATTCATGTTTTATCGTATCATTATCATGAATTCTGAGTAGTCTTCTTTATCCTTCTCCCTAATTTGAAGATATGGTTTTGTGAAGAATAGATTTTGTTTTAGATGGTTTTAAATGATAATAAATTGTGATGATTTGAACTCCGATCATCATTTAATTTTTGATCTAGCCAATTGAAATGTTAAAACTTGTTAAGAGACATATGTTCATATGTTCTTAAATGACATATGTTCTTAAATGAGATATGATTTCTACAAGATAGGGAGAATCACATTTGATTTCATAGGAGAGTATGTCATCCATGGGATTTTCTGCAAACAAATAAGGAAATATACTCTTGTTGGATGCGAAATTGGAGATTTTAAGGTGACAAATTAAAACTCCCAATTTGGTTCAGTTGATTGGAAACTAATGCAAGATTGTTAGCCCTCAAGGGAGGGAGTAGTGGGAGCTCTGGAGCGGCAGCTAGTATCCTCACATCCTAACCACAGGATTAGGGACCAAACTCTGAGTTTGTCAATGTTCTTTATAGCACTCGGAAGAGGGTAAAGAATATGATTGCTCCTATTTGGCACAAAAAAGTTTATTTATATATTTTTTCAAATGATTTCAATTTCTTCACAAACCATATTCTCACTATAAAGGGGAAGGATGCTTTCTTAAATTTTTACTTTCCATCATAATAAAAACTTTGTTTAATTTTTGCAATTTTAGTTTTGAAAGTTTAGTATTTAGTTTAGCTTAATTTTTGTAATCTTACATCTGCATTGTAATTAGCATTCACCTGAGTAGTCAATTTTCAAATTTTGCACTTTACTTTTATTTTTATTATTATTAAATAATTTACATAATTTACTTTAATATTTTCCAACTTTCCTGTGGGATCGATATCTAGGACTGCATTAGAGCCCTTTATTACTTGAACGATACGTATACTTACATTGATATTTAAGAGAGATTTGACAGTTTGAAAAAGAGTTTTAAAGGATAAATATATTTATAAAATGAGTGTTGTTAGAATTATATTGCATATTTATTATAAATCTTCCTGCATCGAGTTTTTGACGTCGTTAAGTGGTGTCAACTTCATAAATATTTGCATATACAAATCTCCGAGTCACACCACATACACTAAAAACATCAAACAAAACTAAAGATCTAAACTAACCATCTTTCTCCTCTTCATCACTATCATCACTATAAAAAATAGCTGGAGAATCGTATGGTGGATATCTTGGGTACTGAGGAAATACAACATCCTGGTTAACTCTCATAAGGTTTTCCATAACAAAATTGAATTCACCCTCACAATTATTATTTCTCTTCATATACCCATCCATATGATCTAAAAAATTTTCTAAATTCCATACCTTTTCATTGGTATCATTAACATTATTCAATATCCTTTCTATGAGCTATGACTAAGAATCAGATCCAGAAGTTTGATCCCATGATGTAGAAGCATGTAAAGTAGAAGCTTGTGAAGTTGAAGTAGTAGAACTACAGAAGAATCCACTCCTCCAACCAAAAATAGAATGATGAGAATAAGATTTTACATTCACACTGGTAATGGGCTTTAGTGGTTGTAAGATCTCCTCCCAGCTGTAAAATCTAACTCCAGCCTGCTTGCATAAAGAGAAGATCAAGGATGCGAATCCCAAACCTGCAGCAATAACAACAATGATAGAACTAATAATAACTCCATGAATTAAGGCTCCAATATCAATATGCTTGAGCTGATGAATGCATAAGTTCAAGGTTGCTCGATCTCAAGTCACTTAACTAAGATGATTTGTAGGAAACATATAAGCAAAAATAAAATATTGCCATGCCTTTTCAGTGGCATCCAACTTTGAAGTTGAAAGGTTTACTCTTCTTTCATTTGTAATATTCCAGAGTCCTCTTCCATCAGTCGAAGATGAAAAAATCTTATCTAACTCCTCTTCTGTAGGACTATAGTTTGAATACAAACACAAAGTACTTGGGGGCAATTAATAAAAATGATTAATTACCTCAAGGGAAAAAGGCATTGCCTTCCCCCTCTCCATGACTCCTTCTTCATCAGCTTCAGGAAGATTCACATAGAACTCCCGCATAACAGAAATCACTGCGACAACAGAACCGCTCCCACTGGTGAGGAATAATCAAATCCTCAACAACTCCATCCGGTCTTGTAAAACACTGCTCAGAAAGCAATTTTCTCGATTACAGTGCATCACTGTATCGATTCTGAGCTTTCAAATTAACAAACTTGGTTAAATTGAATGGAGCCTTCCCCTTACTCCTCTTCATTCTTGGTTCCATTTCTAAGAAATATATAAAATTCAAAATAAATTTCACATTCAACTCCAAATCACTAAACTAAACTCCTAAAAGCTTAAACCAACAAATCCATGCCTTTTCCAAAGATTTTTCTCAAATTTTCATCATCAATAGTGATTTTTGGGTAGCTCATGAATCTGCTTAAAATACATTGTGAAAATAAAAAAATTGTTGCATAGAAGTGAAGCTCTTACCTCAAGGATATCAAATCTAGCAATTTTCACTTCAAATCTCCAAGAAATCTTCAAATATGGTAAGCTCTAGCTCCAAAATTGTGAAATCCCAAGGTTGAAGATGAAGTAGAGGTTCGGTAATGGTGTTTTCAGATCGATTTTACACTTAAAACCGTTCACAAACCGGTTTTCGTGAACCGACACTTAAGTGCGAATGGTTTGGTGCTTAGGCACTTGTATCTCGGTTTAGGCAGCGCTTAAGTGCGGGTCTTGGCGCTTAGGCGCCAATGCACAAATTTTTATTTTTTCAATTTAAGTGAAATGCACTTCTAGCCTAAGTCAACCAACCCTACATAGTCTCATAACACTAAATATATTATTTCCTTCCCTCTTAACTCTCCTCTTACTCAAGATTCACCAATCTTAACTAATTCAATTCAACACACAATAACACAAAATTTCACACAAACAAAGCACTTATATTCATTCTAGAATGATTACAAACATTTTCAAATACATAAATTCTTAATCCAAATAGTCTTTGATGAGAAAATTCATAATATAAACACAAGAAAATAACGTACTAAACATATTTAACATTAAAAAAAGACTAAACAAACAAAAACTAAACCACGAACTTAATTCCATTCTCTAGTTGGTGGAACGAATCATGGCCTCTCATTAGTCTCTCCTTCATCATTTGGAATGTATATATGAAGGAACGGACGATGATTAATAAATCTGATTGAATCTTCTTCAATGCACTTGTTCTTCAGATACATAACCTTGTCCACTTCTTCTATAAAACTGGTATGGCTAAACTGCATCTTAAGTTACTATCCCATATGATCTTGATGTGCATTAACTTCCATCACTTTTGCTTCAATTAAAGCCACTCTAGCCTCAATTTTAGTGATTTTCTCTACTATCCCTTCGATACTAACAGTGAGGAAACTACTATATAACTCTTGCACACTCTGACTAATAAACTTCTTTCTCATTATCTCCTCCTTCTTCTTCAAATCACTCTCCTAAGATGACATTTTTTTCTAAAATCTCTCTTTTTCACTTAGGATTTAGGGCTAGAGTTGAATTGTGATAAAAATCCTTACATAAACCTTCTATTTATAGGCTTCAAACTCTTCCTCAAACTCTTTGGCACGTCTTATAATTGTCTCCCACATCAAAGCCAACCAAATCTTGATTAAAACTTCTCAAAACCAAAATTTGTATATGTTTTTTTTAACTGTCGTGCTTAAGCGTCGGATATTGGCGCTTAAGCGGCAGTGTTCAATTTAGCACAGATCAACTTAATGTTTAAATACTCATTCTAACATGTCTAAGTCATCTTTAAAGGCCTTAGAATAATCACTAACTTATTATATAATCAAAAATACTACCAGAATTTTTTAAATCACACAAAATAACACAACAATAAAAACAAACAGATAGATAACTATGGGTTACCTACCACAGAGCGCTTGGTTTAACGTCGTCAGCCCAACGTAACTAATGCTTAGTCTGGTTGAGCCAACATAAAAAATCATTTGATTTAAGTTGGTCACCAAAAAAGTAGGATTTCAGTCTGTGACCATTCACTTTAAATATTTTGTCAGTTTTAGGAACTTCGATATCCATAGCTCCATGGGGATAAACTTTCGTCACAACAAATGGACCCATCCACCTGTACTTAAGTTTTCATGGAAATAATCTTAATCTTGCATTGTAAAGCAAAACTTGTTGCCCTGACTAAAAGTTTTTAGTAAGAATCCTCCGATCATGCCACATCTTCATCTTTTCTTTGTAAATTTTAGCACTTTCATAAGATTCATTCCTTATCTTCTTAAGCTCATTTAATTACAATAATCTTTTCTCACCAGCATCCTTTAAATTGTAATTAAACTCTTTAATAGCCCAATATGTTTTATGCTCAAGTTCAACTGGTAAGTGACACACTTTCCCAAATATTAGCTTGTATGAGGACATTCTTATAAGAGTTCTGCCCAGAAAGCTTAATTAAGTTTGACTAACCAATCAATTTTGGTTGGATTCATAGATTTTTCTAATATTATTTTAATTTCACGATTGGATAATTCAACAAAACCACTTATCTGAGGATGATAAACAGTAGCAATTCTATGGTCTACATGATATTTCCTTAATAACTTCTCCATTATTGCATTTTTGAAATGACTTCTCCCATCAATTATGATTACTCTCGGCATCCCAAATCTACAAAATATATTTATTCTTAAAAATTTTGCAACACTTTGAGCATCACATCGAAGTAAAGAAACCGCTTCTATCCATTGGATACATAGTCTACGACTAACAATATAAATAAATTTCCAAAAGATGGTATAAATTATCCCATTAAATCTAATCCCCAAACATCATATATCTCAACTTCTAACACATAATTGAGAGGCGTCACATTCCTCCTAAAAATATTGCCTACTCGTTAACATCTATTACAAGTTTTGATATAAGTGTTAACATCTCTAAAGATTATAGGCCAATAAAATCCAGATTGTAAAATTTTGTATGTTGTTTTATCAACACCAAAATGTCCCCCAAAATCAAAATTATGATATTTTTGGATAATTTCATAAGTTTCTTCCAAAGTCACACATCTTTGAATAATTAGATACTTTCCTTGTTTATATAAAAATAAGTCATCCATAAAATAAGTCTTAGCTTCAGATAAAAATTTCCTCTTATGTTGGTATGTCATTCCATAAGGTATAATATCACTAATAATGAAATTCACAATGTTGGCATAACATGGAACGCCCCACTCATTAACATTGAACAATTCTTCATTTGGATATGTTATTGAACAAGAAATGACACTCACTTAAATATCCTTTAAAAGTAGTCATCGTTGTCTTTTTTTTATTCACATAAGCTAATGACATTCACTTAAATATCTTATCACATCCATTGTATAACATTCATCATCTTTACCTTTTGCAGGGTATTTCATTAATTTGGAAATATAAAATGTAATTGTTTGATCATTGACGTGCATAGTTAATACTCCTTTTTGCACATTTATCATTGCTCTTCCTGTGGCTAGGAAATGTCTCCCCAAAATGATAGGTATCTCCTGATAGGTATCTCCTTATCTTCCTTCTTATCTAGCATAATGAAATCAACAGGAAAGATAAATTGATCCACTTTCACTAGGACATCTTCTATAACTCCTTAAGGATATGTTATTGAACGATCTACTAGCTGCAAATTTACAATAGTAGGGGATATTTCTCCTAGTCCTTATCTTTTAAATATTGATAATGGCATAAGGTTGATGCTTGCTCCTAAATCACATAAACTAAATCACATAAAGCTTTCCCAATCACATAAAGCTTTCCCAAAAAATCTGTCTTTTATTGCACATGGAATTGTAAAGCTACCAAGATCTTTAAGCTTTTCAGGAAGCTTTTTTTGAATTATAACACTTCACTCTTCACTAAGTGCAATAATCTCATTATCTTCAAACTTCCTTTTCTTATTAAGAATATCTTTCATAAAATTTACATAACTTGATGTTTTTTTCTAGAGCTTCAACAAATGGAATAATAATTGTAAGGTTCTTATAGATTTCCAGAAATTTTAAAAATTTCTTATCCAACTTTTTTTATTGAAGCCTCTAAGGAAATGGAGGTTGTGGTTTCTCCAAATCAAGTTTAAGTGGAGAAATAGGTCTCTCTAAACCTTTTGGAGCGCCCTCTTTTGGTTCTTCAATCTCTTCTCTCTCTACTTTAGTCTCTTTTTAAACTCCACCTTCCAATTCTCTTCCTCTTCTGAGTTGAACGACTTTTTCTTGCTCTTTATTATGGTCTTTCTGATTTACTTCTGTATTACTAGGAGTTGGGATCTATTACTTAATGAATTTTCTATTTACCCAAGTTGATTCTCAATATTTTTAATTGTAGCTTATTGACTTTGTAATTGATTTCCCATTTGTAACACCACTTCTTCTATATACAACTTATTCTCCTTAAATTGTGGATTACTGCTAAAACCTGGAGGATATGTAGGTCTATAATTACTATTCCCTTGGTTTTTCCAATTTTCCAATGGGTTTACTTGATTGTTCCCCCATTGCTGATTATTACCACCTGAAGTATTATTCCAATTAGAGTTAGGATGTTTATTTCAACATGGGTTATAATAATTTGAATATGGATTATTCTGCTTATTATTTATGACATGCAAAGTCTCAAATGATTCTTGAGAATCTATCATTTGGCCTAATGAATTCTTTTCAATCATGAAAATTGGTTGAAAACAATTCATTCCAAATTGGTCTAACATCCTTGAAATTCCAGCAACTTAATTTGTTAACATGGTAAAAGTTTCAGTTTCATTAATATTGACTACTTTTTTAAGATTTACCCTTTTAAAAAGCCATTCAAAATTATTTATAACCATTTCTTCAATTATAGCATAAGTGTCATGAAATGGTTTGACATTAATGAACCACCAACAACAGGCATCGATAATAAATTTTGAATTATTAACCAATATGGTATAGCATGGTGTGAACACTTTATTAAGAGTTCTTTAAATCGTTCCCATGCTTCATAAATATATTCCCCTTTGAACTGAAAAAAAAAGATGTAATATCATTTCTAAGCTTCATAGTTTGTTATGGTGAAAAAATTTAGCAAGGAATTTCTGTGTTAAATCACTCCAAGTTCTGATAGATCCAGACGATAATGAATGTAACCATATCTTAGCTTTATCCCTCAATGACTTTATCCCTCAATGAGAAAGGAAGAAAGGAAATAATCTAAGTATAATAGCATCATCTGATACACCATCATATTAAAATGTATCACACAATTCTAGAAATTTGGCAAGTTGTAAATTTGGATCTTCAATTGGTGCTCTCTCAAACTTTCTATTTGATACCATTTGGATAATAACAGGTTTAAGTTCAAATGAATTAGTCACTACAGTGGGTTTTTGAATACTAAAATGAAGTTCATCCACCGTAGGGTTTGCATAATCTCTTAAAGGTCTAAATTCTTCAACATTTTGATTATTTTGATTTCCCATTTCTTGAAATTTTTTCAGTAATTTTTAATTTTTAATTTTTTTAATAGTTATTTCTAATTTAGAATCATAAAGCACAAGTCCGTGGAACCTGAACTATGCATACATTACTATAAAATACATATAAAATAAAATAAAATAAAAACACACAAACAAAAACTTAATATAAAAAAACAACACTACAATATTTCTATAATAAAAAGTTTAAATAAGAATTTATAAAAACAGAAATTTTTGCTTTCCAAAAGCTCTTTTGAAAATTTTGCGAACTTTTGTAATTTAACTTTCCGACAACGGCGCCAAAAACTTGATCCTGATTCTTCGGTATATATATAAAATGCGATGTATGCGATTATATGCTTATTTTCCTTAATAGTTTTTCTTAAATTGCAACAAAGTAAAAAAATTTATCCAAAGCAAAAGCTAGGTAAGTTTTTCACTATGAAATAAATAAGAATATAATTATAATATTTAAATATGGGATACTATGCAAGTATACCTATTGTTATCAAGTAATATAGGACTTTCTGATTAAGCCCTGAATATCAAATCGATAGGGAGAATAACAATATGCATTTTAGAAAACTAGAAAGTTTAGATGACAAAAATCTACTTCGCAAAATATTCTTACTTTAACTTAAGATGTTATAATAGGAATGAAAATTTGGTTCGTTTTGTAATTTTTGATTTATGTAAATAAAGTAAACAACTAATTAACTTAACGAAATATTTATAAGATGAAGGCTATATAAATAAAATATATATTTTGTTATCATGAATTAATAATAAGTATAAAAATTATGTTGTGGAAGTATGTTAAATGTGTTGTGCCAAATAGGAGCAATTATATTCTTTACCCATACTAGAGAAGCTATAAAGAACATTGGTTAATCTATAGTTTGAATAGTCTTGAAGACGGGTTAGGTAGGGAAGATATCAACCCTCACTCTAGAGTACCCTCTTCTCCCTTCACTTAAGGGCTAACATCTCATATCAAAACCTAAAATTATTAATCAAATTGGGGGCTTTAGCCTATCACTCTAAAATCTTCTAATTTTATACCCTTGAAAGTTTATTTCCTTATTTATTTGCACTCATCCCCATGAACTACATTCTCATTCATGAAATCAATACATGATTCTATTCATTTGTTAACTGAGACAATACCATCTCGGATCTTACATGTTCTCACAATATGTATTAACATCCTAATTTACCAAATCAAAAATATTGACCAAATCAAGAAGTAAATGAAGTGCAAGGTTTCAAATCATCAAAACTTCTTCCAACATTGAAGTCTAATAATTCACACAACATCCGTTAAACACTTAACAACATCCGTTAAACACTTAATCACTTATCATTTTAAGAAAAAAAGATAAAGAAAACTAATCAAAATCTATGGCGAAAACACAACCACTCATGAGTTTAAAAGTAGAAATCATGCACACAAACAAGAAATCTAGATTAAAACAAAGTGTAGTCACAATGATAATCACTTATCTCAAATTCTCTCCACCAAATGTCTTGAAGTTCCTTTGAATTCTCTTCCTTCACACATAATACAAACTAACAATCAAAATAAAAAGAAAGTGGCCGGCGGCGACGACGGTTACTTGGATGGATGATTGCTATAAAATCGAATGGGTGGTTGGCCTCTTCTCTTGGATAATCTAAGTCTTTTCTTATTAAAATTCAATGGGTGTCTTGGTTTCTCTTCAAAAATGTGTCTCCATTCAATGAATCTTCTAGAATTTGCCTCCTTAAAAGCCAATTAAATGAATTTTCATGTCCATGGGATATTTCCCACATTTTTACCATGGGTTGCTTCAAACACCTCTTCAAAAATCCATCTAAATTCAATGAATCATTAAATAACTACTTCCGGCGCTTAAGCGCGGGGTACGTGGCGCTTAAGCGCGGGGTACCTGGTGCTTAGGCGCCCCAGTTCATTTTTGCACCTTTCTTCATTTTTATCTAAATTTGACCCTTTTTCACTCATTTTAGCATTTTTCATCCATTTGATTGTACCTGAAAAAAAAACACACAAATATCTTTCATTAAAGCGCAATATCTCAAAAATAGGTATAAAATGTGTATAAAAAACTATATATTTTAGTTATATCAAATATCACTTAAAATATGCATAAAACGATCATAAAATATGCACTAAAAATAAGTAATTTTAAAGTGAATCATTCCCCCAAACTTAAACGTTACTTGTCCTCAAGTAACTCATCTATATTATGTAAAATTTTAACTTGTGAAAGTGAGTTTAACATAGAGATTTTTATAGTTTTTTGTTTTATAATTGTGATTGTAAAACTTTAGAAAAATTTTTAATAACTCAGGTTAAAACTAAAAATGTAAGAATATCTAGCAGTCAAATCTAAGAGTTCTGGTTTTCTATTCATTTCAAGAATAATTATAATTTGGTCATATTTTGAATGCTTAGAAGAATTACAATAAAAAGGACTTAATAAGGACTTCAATAATGAGGATGCTAATACTTTGAGCCTTAACTTAGAAATGCAATTAAGTTCCTTTCTATAAGATGATTCAAGTGGAGCTAATTTTTGATTAAGCATCTCCCCACACTTTTCATTCTTGCTCTTCTTTTTTTTAATTTTTCTTTTCTTTTTCTTTAGGATTTTTTTCAATTCTTTCTTTTTTATTTTCATATGGTGTGAGGATTACTATATCTGGAAAGCCTTTAATGCTTTTGAACTCCTTCATTCTCTTCTTAAAGTTAAAAACTTTCCACATTTCCTTATTTTGACAAAATTTTATTAGCCTTGAAAAATATTTTTCATAAAGTCGCAATTCCTTCTTTTTAAAGTAAAACTCTAAAATTCTTAACAACTCCAAAAATATAATTTTATGTACTTTAAATAATAAAATCATAATATTTTCCTCTCATACTAAATATTTTAACTTTAGAACTAACCTTTATTAGAAAAAACTTTTTCTTAAGTTTTCTATAACATTTATAAAATAAAAAATATAGTTATCTAAAGCTAACCCAACATACCACGTGTTATGTTAAAATAAATTTTAAAGAAAATATAGTTCTCTAAGGACAAAGTTTAGTTCCTTTTAAAAATAATTTCTACCTTCTCCCAAACTTAAATTTTTAATTAATTTCAATGGATTAGTTCTAACAGAAAGGAAAATTATAAAGTTTGAAAACAATAGAATAATACATGTACAAGTAATAAAGACAAGTGAAATTAGCATGTCTAAAAGTAAAAGGAAAATTCTAGCTTTTACATTAAAGTGAAAAATAAACAATAAAAATAACACAACAATTTAGTACAATAAACATAATTTTAACAGTTTTACCAATGCAAATTTAAACACTCTAACATACACCAACAAACTAACTACTGAAATCTAAGCATGAAAAAGGAAAATAAAACACAACAAAAAAACAAATAACACGACACATCATCATCTCCTTCATCACCATCATCATCCTCATCATCATCATCATCATCATCAACATCAAAGTCTAAATCCTCTTCCATATTATCAGGTTTATAAGGCATATATCTGGGGCAAGTAGAAAATACTACTTAATAGTCACTCCTTAAGAATTTCTCCAATGCCTTATGATAAGAAATATCAAAATTTACTCTTCTATGCATATACTCATCATTATAACAAATATGTCTTTTGAAACTCTTTTGTTGATTTTGTAATGTTAAGATATCTCCTTATTGAATGAATAATTGTTCCATTAGAGTATCAAGTGAAGTAGTTCCAGATGTAGAAGATTTAGAAGTGGAAGTTAAAGCTGAAGTAGAAAAAAATATCAAAGCCTCTACTTCTAGATCTTACTCCAGTATGCTTTCCATACTTCTCTAAATTAGTTTTTCCAATAGGTCATATTTAACTCTAGATTCAACACACATAGCAGTAATAAGAGCAGGATAACACATACCACAAGTAGTTCCTCCCCTCGAAGAAATAAGCATATTTTTGTAAATTAAAGAGTCAATGTAAATTGATTTGTTCATCTAAATGCAGTTGTTCAATGTGGCTCTTTCTCGAGTTACCTCACTGAAGTGATTAGTAGGAAGCAACCTACTAAAAATAAAATAATGTTAGGCACGAGAATGAACATTTAACTTAAAGAAATAAAAGTTTATTCATCGACCATTCTTAATCTTCCATACTCAATTACCATCAGTCAAAAATTGCATAGTCTCATCCAATTTCTCTTCAGTAGGATGAAACTCAGAAAAGAAACAAGTAGAAACCCTACGCAACTTATAAATTTGATTGATCCGAACAAAACTTATATCCACATATTGTCCTCTCATATAATCAAAATCATCAGATTCATGAGGTAAATTCACGTAGAATTCTATGACCACATAAATCACAACGATGACAGTGAAATAACAAAAACTTTCCCATTATCACTCTGCAATCATATATTCTATTGTAACATCAGAATGAAGGAAACTTCGTTATGCAATCAATTTCTTAGATTGCATATTGTTGTACCATTTTTGAGATTTCATGCACCTGAATTTATCATCAATTTGTGCTTCATGGTGAAATAAAAAATTTCCATGTCGTCAACCGGTCAAAATAGAGGAAGAAGATGAACCAAGGTCAAGAATGGCGTCAATTGACAGTTCAGCCTCTTAAACCAACTCTTGGTTTGGCCCGTCACTATAGTGCCATTCATAAGCACCCACAATTTTACGATTTTTTTATATCATGACAGAGAATAGAAAATCTAAGATGTTTAAAGTCTTATTTTCTAGTTTTAATGTCCATTTTATTGTTCAACATCAATCCAAAGTGTAACATTTAAATACTCAATTCATCACATAAGGTCTTCGCTAAACAACAATACAAAAACTAGTTTTCTTATAATAATAATATTTTTAATATAAAAGACACAAAAAATTCATGGATAAAATCCAATACAACACAAACACAATATCCAGAAGTTCAAAAAGCCTTAACAATGACAACATCGACACACTACACATACTAACACATTACTAACACAATTTACTTTCTATGAAATCACTTTTGACCCAATTGTGACCAGAGGTGTCATTCTCCTGTTCACCCACCAAATAATTTCAAAGTAAGAATGATAGAAAGGAGAGCAAGGAAAGTTTGAATCCAATTTCTAATCTATCCACTTGTTTGTGTTATACATTGTAACTTGACAATCTTGAAAACATTCGAAATTGTTGAATTGAAGTTTCAATTGCCAATCCAAATCCTCATATTGGTGGAACAAGTTTTCAAGTTTGGTGTGCAATTGAGAGATCTCACCTTCAATCTTCCTAAGTTTTTCCATAATTCGATCGAAATTCAATGCAAGAAATCTGTTGAAACACGTCTGAGCATCTTTATGCATAATCTTCTTATCTTCAAATTTTCCATTGCAATTGTCATTGCTCTCCATGATCCTTGAAGTAGGAATTGATTTCTCTATTCTAAAATCTCAAAAAAATGCTAAGAAAAGTCAAAGGAACACTTCCCTTCTCGTTCTAGGACGGTTTATAGAGAAAAACAGAGAATAGAACCAAATTTTGGCAGTTCCAAGGAGTTACTCGAACTGTGGCGCTATAGCTTCGAGCCAACTTTCTCAAAACACAAATTTCTTTCTTCCAATCTTCAATTCCATTTATATAATAAATTTTTGTGCTAATATAATCATGTAAGACTCCAAATTACATCAAACATTTCATCACAATGAAAATCAACAATCAAGTAAATCACACCGATAACTATGGATTGCCTCCCACAAAACGCTTGATTTAATGTCGTCAGTCCGACATATCCAATGTTTTAATATGGTTGACCCAACATTAAGATTTACTCAAATGTAGGACTATCTCCACTTAAACAAGCTCTTAACATGTGTCCATTTACCTTAATTACCCTTCTAGTCGTAGGATCTTCAATATCAACAACTCCATTTGGATAAACCCTTATCACAATAAATAGTCCTGACCACTTAGACTTGAGTTTTCCCGGAAGTAGTTTCAATTTTGAATTGAATAATAGAACTTCTTGTCCAAGCTCAAAATACTTTTTCAGAATTCCTTGATCATGCCTCAGTTTCGTTTTCTCTTTATAAATTATTGCATTCTCATAAGATTCATTTCTTATATATTAAAGCTCATTTAATTGCAATAATTGTTTTTCTCCAGTGTCTTTCAAATTATAATTAAACTTTTTTATTGGCAAATAAGCTTTATGCTCTAATTCAACAAGTAAATGACAAGCTTTCCCAAATATGAACCTATATGGTGACATTCCTATAGGAGTTTTGTAAGCAGCCCATATTGCAGAATCAAAGCTAGCAGACCAATCTCTTCTATTAGAATTTACAGCCTTTTCCAATATTCTTTTAATTCCTCAATTGGATACTTCTACCAAACCACTAGTTTAATGATGATAAGTTGTGACAATTCGATATTTGATTCCATATTTTTGAGTTACGGTTTCAATTATTTATTCTTAAATTGACTTCTCCCGTCTGTAATGATTACTCTAGGCATTCTAAATCTTGTAAAAAGAAATTTCTTAAAAATTTTGCAACACTTTTGGCATTACAATGGGGTAAAGCGATCACTTCAATCTATTTTGAAACATAATTCATAGCTATTAAAATATAAATTTTTTTTCAGAAGATTATATAAATGGTCCCATAAAATCCAAACCCCAAACATAAAAAAATTCAACTTTAAGGGTAAAATTTAGGGTATTTCATTTCTTCTAGAAATATTGTTTACTCTTTAACATCTATCACATTCTTTTATATAATAATTAACATCCCTAAATAGTGTAGGAAAATAAAATCCAGTTTACAAAATTTTAAATGCAATTTTATCAACCCCAAAATGTCCTCCGAAATTAGATTTATGACACTTTTATATAATTTTATGGGTTTCTTCAATTGATACACATCTTCAAATAATTAAGTCCTTACATTGTTCGTATAAATAATGGACATCCCAAAAATAATACTTAGAATCGTGAATAAATTTTTAGTTTGATGGCTACCAAGTCCATAGGGTAAAATGTTATTAACTAAATAGTCTAGTATATCAACATACCACAGAGCTTTCCATTCATTAATTCCATATAATTGTTCATCAAGAAAACATTCATTAATTTCTTCATTAAAATTATCATTTTCCTTTTCAAGCCCTGACAAATGATCAGCTTTTTTGATTATCAGTACCCTTCATATCCACAACTTGAAAATCAAGCACTTGCATTAGAAGGACCCCATCTATTTAATTGTGGCTTTGCATCCTTCTTCATCTTTCAATAATTTATAGCAAAATGATCATTATGCATAATATATTTGGTTCCAATAAGATAAATAATCTAAATTTATCAAAAACATAAACTATAGCTAATAATTTTTTTCAGTAGTAGTGTAATTAATTTGAGCTTCATTAAGAGTTTTACTAGCATAGTATATTATTTTAAAATTTTATCATATTTCTAAACACAACCCCAATAACATAATCACTAGCATCACACATTAATTTAAAAAATTTTGTCCAATTCGGTGAAACTTTTTAATCGGGTGAAACAATAATAGGTGTCGTGATTAATTTTTATTTTAATAAATTAAAAGCATTAAGGCATTCCTCATTAAAATCAAAATTAGCATCTTTTTCCAATAGTTGGCATAAAAACCTGGAAATTTTAGAAAAATCTTTAATATAACGCCTGTAGAAAGCACCATGTTCCAGAAAACTTCTTATTCCTCTAACATTAGTAGGGGTGGTAATTCAACAATTACTTGAATTTTTTTCTCGATCTACTTCCATGCCTTTCTCAAATATTTTTTGAACCAAAAATAATTCCTCCTGCAACCAAAAATTGATATTTTTCTAAATTAAGAACAAAGTTTGTTTCTTCACTGCATTTTAGAACCGTTGTTAAATGATCTAAACATGAATTGTGAGAAGTTCCAAAAATTGAGAAACTATCCATAAAAACTTCAATTTATTTCTCAATTAAATCACATAAAATTGACACCATACATCTTTGAAATGTTTTAGGTGCATTACATAACTCAAATGACATTCTCTTGAAAGCAAATATTTCATAAGGACTAGTAAATATTTTTTATTTTATCCTCAAGAGTAATAGGTATTTGGTGGTATCCAGGATATCCATCCAAAAAGCAAAAATAACTGTGCCTAGCTAGTCTATCCAACATTTGATCTAGAAAATGTAGAGGAAAAAGCCTCCTTAAAATAATAAGAATTGCTATATCTTCTTCCATATCCAACATAATGAAATCAATAGAGAAGATAAATTTATCCACTTTAACCAGCACATCTTCTATAACCCCTTTAGAATAAGAGATAGATCAATCAACTAACAGTAGGGTTATAATAGTGGGAGAAATATTTCCTAAACCTACTCTCCTAAATATAGATAATGATATGAGGTTAATTCTTGTTTCCAAATCACATAAAGTTTTTCCACAAAATTTTTCTTCAATTGCACAAGGTATTGTTAAAAGAGATAAACCTATCCAGGCATATCTTCATCACGTTCTCTCTCTCTCTCTCTCTCTCTCTCCCTCCCCCCTCCAATATACACATGCTCCACAATAAAAAAATACTCCCTCCCTCCCTCCCTCCCATATCTCATCTCAGGCGTGCGAATAAAAAGAAAATTCTTCTCTCTCTCTCTCTCCCTCTCTTCCTATATCCTTCTCCACACACACAACAACAGCTCCCCTTTCTTCTCCCTCGCCGGAAAAGCCGAAACAGAGCTAAATTCCGGCGGACCTCCGACCCGACGCGAAAATCACGTCAAAATGACACCGCGAGGAGTCGGATAAGCTCAAAAAGACCTACTTATTCCAACCTAATTGAGGTCAAACCTCTTAGGCTCAGGTATATCTCTTAAGTTGAAATAATAATCTCAAATTTCTTTCCCTTATAGATCGAAAAATAGATCGGAAAACACTCAAGTATCCGTATGGATATGATCTACTCTTCGAGTTGAACAAAACGAGCCCAAAAATGCAAAATTTGGTTGAGAATCGGCGGAGAACAGACTCTGGAAAGTTTCGGCCGTTGGTTTTCCTCCATGCGTCGGGGTCTGGCTCGGGGTCCGGCTCCGTGGGCATCGCGCGAGGGAGGGAGGAGATGAGAAAATTTTCTTTTTATTTTATTATTTTATTTTAAAATTTATAATTAAACTTCAAAATTTCAAAACTTTTTATAGAAAACTCCAAAAAATAAAGTAAAAGATTCTATGAACTAAAAAAAAAATGATAATTTTTAAAAACTAAAATCATAATTTTTCATAAAATAAATATTTTTAAATTATTTTTTGAAATTCTGGAGTATTTAAATCATAAAAATTAAAATATAAATGGGAAAAATATGAAATTTGGCAGAAATTTTAATTGGCCTTGGGGAAAGCTTCTCTGATTTTTCCAAGACATTTTAGTTTCTCTATATTTGTATTTTGATTTTTGAATGAAATGACATATTTATGTACATTGAAAATTATAAAAATTATAAAAATTGTAAAACTCTCTGATTGAACGTTTGACCATTAACAGAGGTTTAACAATTTTAAAATCATGTTTAAAATATTTTTTTATAATTAAAACACATTAATTAGGGTTCAAATTTAACTTAGGCTAAGTTTACCTAACCCAAGCTCAACCTAAGTCCAACCTAGCCAATTCTCTTTAGGTCTTGTTCAATCTGATTACAAACTTGGTCAACCAACATAAGAATTGATTCAATCACCCATTAAGTCCAATTTTAGTCATTTAGG